>NW_026890031.1:0-16963 GCF_033153115.1 Saccostrea echinata
GGGGGAAAAAAAAAGAAACATTAAGGATTTAACTGGAGTTACAGATCTTTTGAATATGTTAATAAAATAATGATCATATTTAAAAATATTTGTATCAAAGGAAAAAAATTGAAAGTTAGATCGCCATGTTAGATGATTTTCGCAGTTTCTAGTCTTAATTGGTCAATGAAATGGGTTTTTTTTTTCTTATCTCTTTGTTGAGTGAGCATTCAAGTAATACGTGAGAATTCAACATTTGTACGCAGGCCTATAAGGTTTGGATTCAACTGCCTATAACGAGAAAGAAAAAAACGTACATATACGAATATACATGCGAGTCAATTTTAAAATTTATTGCTTTTGTTATTAACTTAATACATTTATTTATCATTAAATATATAACACTTTCTTTGATGTTTGATCTCTGTTCTGTGTTGAAAATTATTGAATTCGTGTGTTTCTATTATTTTCTAGCTATAATAATTGTTTACGTTTCAACTCGTTTGTAATGTAGGTATCTTTTCGAAAAGCTTATGTGGCCGTGAAAACGGCCGTTTGGTTTTGTGCTGCACACAACACAACTATAGGATCTTTTTACTTGGCGGCTTTCTGTGTCTTTTTGGGAAGGAGCACCGCTTGGATGTTGGGCAGGACACCACCCTGCGCGATGGTCACGCCGGACAGGAGTTTGTTCAATTCTTCGTCGTTGCGGATGGCCAGCTGCAGATGACGGGGAATGATTCTGGTCTTTTTGTTGTCGCGGGCAGCGTTGCCTGCCAACTCCAAGACTTCTGCGGCCAAGTACTCAAGAACGGCAGCCAAGTACACGGGAGCGCCTGCTCCCACTCTCTCGGCGTAGTTGCCCTTTCTCAGCAGACGGTGAATACGACCCACGGGGAACTGCAGTCCGGCGCGGGAAGAACGGCTCTTGGCCTTCCCCTTCACTTTGCCTCCTTTGCCACGTCCAGACATTCTTAACGGTTATGTTCTTTCGTGTACAGTCAACGAATAATCCAGCGACGCCCGCACGCACCAATTTAAACAACCAAGCGGATCCAACGGTGCAGCCAATTAACGCGTCGCTCTGTTGTGCCTTTAGGTGAAATCCGAACAAGTAATGTTTTCTCGGAGGTCCGTAACAAGCTTCTCCTCCTACTCGCATATAAATAGTAAATTTTACCATTTTACTTTATTCATCTCTTCAGTTTGACCTGTCAACTTGAGATCATGCCACCCAAAGTCGGATCCAAAGGCGCCAAGAAAGCAGTCACCAAGGCCAAGACACCGAGGAGCACAGACAAGAAAAGGAGGAAGAGGAGGAGGGAATCTTATGCCATTTACATCTACAAAGTCCTAAAGCAGGTGCACCCTGACACTGGTGTTTCCAGCAAGGCCATGAGCATAATGAACTCCTTCGTCAACGATATCTTTGAGAGAATCGCTGCCGAAGCCTCTCGTTTGGCCCACTACAACAAGCGATCTACAATCACAAGCAGAGAGGTCCAGACTGCTGTCCGTCTCCTTCTGCCCGGTGAACTGGCCAAGCACGCCGTATCTGAGGGCACCAAAGCCGTCACCAAGTACACCAGCAGCAAATAATCTCATTTTGCAAGTACACACACCAAACGGCCCTTTTAAGGGCCAACTAATTTTTAAGAAAAGATACCTTCATATTACATGCGTTATTGAGACACAAATAATATGTGTGAGTGTTACAATGTGAATGCATGTGCTCGTAAAAGTGGCAAACGTATAAAAATCCCACATTGTTTACAACTGATTATAATAACAGAAGTAGGATAAATAAAGAAATACAAGTAGGTATTATTATATGTATGAGAGCCAAATTTTATTCACAAATAACTTGAATGTACAACCAAGCATATATCTAAAATAACTGTATCTTCAAATATAAATAAAATACAAGCATGCGAGGTCCATCTGATGTACACAAAATCCTGGTTCATTTGTCCTCTGTATACTGAATTAATTATCAGCGTACATTATATAATTGATAATAAAGTATCTCAATTCAGCTAATATCAATGAAACAGATAAATAAATTCAAGACCCCCCCCCCTCCCCTTTCTTTGACATTGACATATTGGAATTTTCAATCAGTAATTATACATCAATAAAAGTGCAATGACCAAAATGCGATAATTATTACATTGACAATTAATTGTCTAACATTAGTCATAATTGTTAAACAAGAAAAAAAAAGCATGTCACTCAGCGCCAGTTGGTACCTGTCATTGTCGGTAGATCGATCCCTCAAAATAATACTCAAGACAGCAGCATTATTATTTTAATATATGATTATAATAATAAAAAAAATTAAATAATATATACTGTTTGTGTGTGTTTATTCAATATTTCTTGTCCAAACCTAAATTCAATACATATTTGTTGCTCTGTATATAGTTTTGAGGAAATATTACGACATAAAGGGTCTTACTCTGTTATTGTTGTGTATTTATTTTACCACTTACAACCATTCTGTATTCAACTTTGTACAGTGAATATCTGTATAACAAGTACTCAGTAAGTAAATGTCTGTCTTAACGATGTTTTAAGAGGCATCTTTTCGAAAATTTGGGTGGCCGTGATAACGGCCGTTTGTGTTTGTTTTAAACTTCTGTCTTGACTGTCAAACTGAATTCTTTAGCCTCCAAATCCGTACAGGGTGCGTCCTTGGCGTTTCAAGGCGTAGACCACGTCCATAGCTGTGACGGTCTTTCTCTTGGCATGCTCCGTGTAGGTTACAGCATCTCGGATCACGTTCTCCAAGAAAACCTTAAGAACTCCACGAGTTTCCTCGTAGATGAGACCGGAAATACGTTTGACACCACCACGGCGAGCAAGACGGCGTATGGCTGGCTTGGTGATACCCTGGATGTTGTCTCTCAAGACTTTTCTGTGTCGCTTAGCGCCTCCTTTTCCAAGACCTTTTCCTCCTTTGCCACGTCCAGACATGTTATAAGTTCAGCCAGTAGTACTGTTCTGATGAACTGATCATGCGTAATTGCCTAATTTATAGTCCAAATTGAGGACCCGTGAGAGCGCACGATGCTTTGAAAAGTTCGGAACGTTACCAAAGCGGTATTGTGACAAGCTTTACGATTGGTCAGCTTGGCATGATGGGAATGTTTACATTTCTTGCCCCACGGGAATTTTAACCACATTTAATTAATTTTGATTCTTTAATTTCTTCACATATAGGCAAGTTTAGGTTCAATTTATTCACCTAAACCAAAATATTGGTACGTGGAGGTACATATATACATTTTATACAAACTGATATACAAAAAAAAAAAAAAAACATGACAGAAAATGAATAAAAATGATAAAGAGAGAGAGGGGAATTATATCAAGCAGGACAGACAGCATCATAATTTTTAGGATAAACATACACAATTTTTTGTTTTGTTGTTGTTATTTTTTTATTTCAGTATTTTTTGCTTTGAGTTTAACAAAATAAATACCGTTGTTGCCGAATGATAATAAAAACGTGTGTGGGTGGGTGGGTGGGGATTAAGTTATTCAAAGGAAAGGGGTGTGACAGATAACACCGAAATAATACAAAATGTAGAAGCTGAATGAAACTTTTGATTCTCATTCATTTATGATATCTAGTTATAGATGTGATAATTTATTTGATTTCCTCTTTTCTCAGTTAATTTTCAAAGGCAACTTTAAGCAGTGACCAAACCGGCTTTATAAATGAGCCTTTTTCATTTTATTACACGCCACGTTAGAATGAATATCGTTATATTTGACGTTGTTTAGAAATCAATAAAAATCATACTTTGAATATAAATGAAATACGGAATTGCAGTTCTGAAATGCATGTACTCGCATATGTGCATAGCTGTAGAACTAATGAGATAAAGTTGTAATACTGTTATTATTTTTTGCTTCGACACATTCCATCATTTTCTATTTAAATAATTGTGCTATTTTCTAATTTATTTCGCAAAATTCTTGAATGTATTCTAGAGGGGCAGGTTGATGGACTTGTACAAAATATAGTTTCAAGATGTGTAGACAACTTCTACAACTTGATGATGACAATAATACTATGAAATTGTCTAGCATTGTGCTATGTAATTATATATATGTAAGGCATATATTCACTGAAGGATGTACTGTGTCTCAACATTTTTTTTTTTTTTTTTTTTTTCAATTTGGGGGCATTGTACGCCGAATTTGACAAAATTTATTAATTTCGGCCAAATAATTCAACATTATTTTCAGAGATGTTTCAACGTCTGAACAGAAGGCATCTTTTCGAAGAATGTAGGTGGCCGTGAAAACGGCCGTTTGCTTTAGGACTTGAAATACAGCTTAAAATTAAGCACGCTCTCCACGAATACGTCTGGCCAGCTGGATGTCTTTGGGCATGATGGTTACTCTCTTGGCGTGAATGGCGCACAGGTTGGTGTCCTCAAAGAGACCAACAAGGTAAGCTTCGCTTGCTTCCTGTAAAGCCATGACAGCTGAACTCTGGAAACGCAAGTCGGTCTTAAAATCCTGAGCGATTTCCCGGACCAAGCGCTGGAATGGCAGCTTCCTGATGAGAAGCTCAGTGCTCTTCTGGTATCTCCGAATTTCACGGAGGGCGACAGTTCCTGGCCTGTATCTATGCGGTTTCTTAACGCCACCCGTGGCTGGTGCGCTTTTACGAGCAGCTTTGGTAGCGAGCTGTTTTCTGGGGGCCTTGCCTCCTGTAGATTTTCGTGCCGTCTGCTTGGTACGTGCCATGCTATCTCCTCAGATTATTCAAACTCGAATGAATGAAGTGGCAGTGTTGCACCGTGAACTTATATATCTTTGTAAGCTCAAGTTGAAAATCGCTGCGGTCTACCAGTCGGCTTAGTCGATTGGCTGGTGCCCGCAGTAACACTCGCTACGATTAGTCAGGTGAACGAGATGACCATTGGCTACGTCTGTAGGTAGTTTCAATCCACAGAATTGCCCCAAAAGAAAAAGAAAATCAAGTCGGTTTTTGACACATGATTTCACTGCAGATACATATAGTCAAATATTTTTTTTAAAAATATATATATGGTGAATAATGGATGAATGTAACGTCAATTGAATAGAAAATAGAATTATTTATTATATATATACATATATTTTCAATTCGTTATTGAAGCAAAATGCATTTTCGAAAAATATATATTATATATTTCTTGTCATTATTTCCTCCTACCATTATCTGAACAAGCCCAGTAATATTACTAAGTATCATGATACTTGCAGATAATCAGAATGGTGCATATAGGATGAACAGGAATTACCCTGTTGCAAAAACAAGAACAAAACAAATAATACAAATAAATGAATAATTAATTAAATGAATGAATAATTAAATAAATGAATGAATGAATGAATGAATAAATGAAAAGAATAAATAAATGAAAAGAATAAGAATGTATGTATCTGTCTTTCAAAAGGTACGCATGAACTTTTATTCCATTCGTTCCACATTTGATTCCAAATAAAGTGGGGAAAAAAAAAGAAAAAAAGAAAAAGAAAAATAATAATAATAATAATAATAAATAAATAAATAAAATAAATGAATGAATAAAATAAAATAAAATAAAATAAAAAAAATTAATAATAATAATAAAACTTCAACAACAAAAAAAACAACAAAAAACAAAAAAAAAAAAAAAAAACCAAACCAAAACAAAACAAAACAAAACAAAACAAAAAAAAAAAAAAAAAAAAAAAAAAAAAAACATGAAAACAAATATACTAGAATGATAACACTAATAATAATGGCCATATAGTTAGCGTAGGCGTTGTGATGTGGAAAAAGTAAAATTTTATTTACTTGAGGGAGGGTATGTAAACAAATTAAAAACTGACTTTTGTTTCTTCTTCTTCTTCTCAGAAACAGCATGTTAATATTATCATGACTTTGCAATTTGCTTCCAGTCGAAGACAAATAAACTATGTGTAATAGGTAAGTGTACTTCTTGTTTATTCATTTTGTGTTTCCATTAGTACATGTATGTAATAGAGGCATCTTTTCTAAAAATGTTGGTAGCCCTGAAAAGGGCTTTTGTAATTGGTTTAAGACAATTGGCAGTCTACGCCTTGGTGGCTTTCTTTGGGGTTTTTGACTTCTTGGCTGTGGCTTTCTTGGGCGCTTTGGTTTTCGTAGGCTTTGGAGCTGCCTTGGCTTTCTTGGGAGACTTAGTAGCTGCTTTCTTCTTGGGAGACTTGGCCTTCTTGGGTGCTGCAGGTTTCTTAACAGCCTTTTTCTTTTCTGTTGGCTTTTTCTCCCCGGTTGTCTTCTTGGGTTTGGTCGTTTTCTTGGGCTTGGCAGCCTTAGGTTTGGTGACTTTTTTGGTCTTGGGTTTCTTCTCCGTCTTGGGCTTCTCTCCCAGCTTGAAGGAACCACTGGCACCTGTACCCTTGGCCTGTTTGAGAACTCCCTTCTTGACTCCGTTCTTGAGGGCCATCTTCAGATGGGTGTTGACACTAGAGGCGTCATTACCGACTTTGTAGTTGCCCATGATGTACTTGAGAATAGCTTGTCTCGAGGAACCTCCGCGCTCCTTCAGGGCAGCCACAGCAGCGCTGATCATCTCGATGTACTTGGGATGGGCGGGGACCGTCTTGGGTTTGGAAACCTTCTTCTTGGCGGGGGATTTTGCTGGTGCGGCGTCTGCCATAATTTTTTTGTCCTGTTTTCTACAACTGATGTGAACGACGTTATCGACGATAAGGAAATGAATGAAATCACCTCCGCCGATGGCCTTATTTGAGTGGCGGCGAGCGCGGACCTCCGTGAAAACTCCCCAATTGTCGAGAGCGTAGAGGATTGAACTCGTCAAACTTTGTGTTTCAATACCTGTTATTTTTCCGATTTTGTCCTCCCAATTTTACTTAATTTTCTCAAATATGTCACTGTGCGTTTTCTTGAAATAATTTCCTACATAACTGTTTTTGTTTAAGGTTCTTAATCTGTCATTTTAAAGGAGGAATTGTCTGTTGATTCTGAAAATGCGCTGTTCCCTGGAGCCCAGAAGCGACTAATTTTGATTAAAACACGAAAACAAGAGGAATAGAACACGAGTAAGGGATTGAAGTACTTACTACATTGCTATGTGATAAAACATACATGTACATTTCTTTCAATTGTCTTCTATGTTACTTAAAATCCGAATGAAAATGCAAACATTCGGCACAAACACGCGCACAATGGATAGTGATGTGTGCCTTGCATTTCATATGAAATGGAGAGAGAGAGAAAAAAAAACAATCAAACAAAAGGGTCATATGAAGGGAAATCACGGAATCTCACAAATTGTTGAATGTTCAAATATATATCTAATATACTTTCTAGATCAGTGGATGTTCACCCCCTTAAAGGGACAACATATAATTTCTTTTCGAATATTTAAATACATGACACCTACTTTATAATTATAACACCGAGGACACCGGAAAGATCCAGACCGTACGTAACGTACCACATTCGGTGGTACAACGTCTGAATTTCTCAGTATAATTATATCATAAGAATATACATAACTGACATCCTTGTAAATTACATGAAAAAAAAAAATCACATAAAAAGGGCGTGTATTTAATAATTGTAGAACACTCACTTAATTAGTAGTTATACATAAGAGAGAGACAGAGAGAGACGAACAAGGCGAATAATGGGAGTAGCTTATTCATTGATATTAATTTGTTTCTTGTAATTTACACACACAAATAATTGAGTACATGTAAATAAACAGAATGTGGTCAAAAGCCAATGTATTTAAAATCTATATCTTTCAAGTTGAACAAGACAACCAGTATATAATACAAGACAATACAATACATTGATAGAAGCATCAAATTGGTTGCACACTTTCCACGTGCAGATCATGATTCCCTGCATCTATATGTCACGTGACGATGCAGATGTGCTGCACGGCGCAGTGATGGACATCGCAATAAATGTAAAGTGTTGAAAAAAATGTCGTTTAGTCATTCGCATCGGTAGTCTATTCGAAAGAAAATTTACTACCAGTTTTTAATTGTGTTAGTACTGTAAGTATCCGGAAACTGGCATCGAGTTGCTTTTATTCACTCTTATTATGGGAAGCACACTTTTTTGAATAAGAACATTCAAGACATAATATAAACCACATCTTCTTATTCTTATGAGATTCTTATATTCATAACTTTTATCTATTTTTATCAATTAGGAATTTTGTCTAAATAATCATCATATAAAACAATAGCGAGGGGGAAAAAAAAGAAACATTAAGGATTTAACTGGAGTTACAGATCTTTTGAATATGTTAATAAAATAATGATCATATTTAAAAATATTTGTATCAAAGGAAAAAAATTGAAAGTTAGATCGCCATGTTAGATGATTTTCGCAGTTTCTAGTCTTAATTGGTCAATGAAATGGGTTTTTTTTTTTCTTATCTCTTTGTTGAGTGAGCATTCAAGTAATACGTGAGAATTCAACATTTGTACGCAGGCCTATAAGGTTTGGATTCAACTGCCTATAACGAGAAAGAAAAAAACGTACATATACGAATATACATGCGAGTCAATTTTAAAATTTATTGCTTTTGTTATTAACTTAATACATTTATTTATCATTAAATATATAACACTTTCTTTGATGTTTGATCTCTGTTCTGTGTTGAAAATTATTGAATTCGTGTGTTTCTATTATTTTCTAGCTATAATAATTGTTTACGTTTCAACTCGTTTGTAATGTAGGTATCTTTTCGAAAAGCTTATGTGGCCGTGAAAACGGCCGTTTGGTTTTGTGCTGCACACAACACAACTATAGGATCTTTTTACTTGGCGGCTTTCTGTGTCTTTTTGGGAAGGAGCACCGCTTGGATGTTGGGCAGGACACCACCCTGCGCGATGGTCACGCCGGACAGGAGTTTGTTCAATTCTTCGTCGTTGCGGATGGCCAGCTGCAGATGACGGGGAATGATTCTGGTCTTTTTGTTGTCGCGGGCAGCGTTGCCTGCCAACTCCAAGACTTCTGCGGCCAAGTACTCAAGAACGGCAGCCAAGTACACGGGAGCGCCTGCTCCCACTCTCTCGGCGTAGTTGCCCTTTCTCAGCAGACGGTGAATACGACCCACGGGGAACTGCAGTCCGGCGCGGGAAGAACGGCTCTTGGCCTTCCCCTTCACTTTGCCTCCTTTGCCACGTCCAGACATTCTTAACGGTTATGTTCTTTCGTGTACAGTCAACGAATAATCCAGCGACGCCCGCACGCACCAATTTAAACAACCAAGCGGATCCAACGGTGCAGCCAATTAACGCGTCGCTCTGTTGTGCCTTTAGGTGAAATCCGAACAAGTAATGTTTTCTCGGAGGTCCGTAACAAGCTTCTCCTCCTACTCGCATATAAATAGTAAATTTTACCATTTTACTTTATTCATCTCTTCAGTTTGACCTGTCAACTTGAGATCATGCCACCCAAAGTCGGATCCAAAGGCGCCAAGAAAGCAGTCACCAAGGCCAAGACACCGAGGAGCACAGACAAGAAAAGGAGGAAGAGGAGGAGGGAATCTTATGCCATTTACATCTACAAAGTCCTAAAGCAGGTGCACCCTGACACTGGTGTTTCCAGCAAGGCCATGAGCATAATGAACTCCTTCGTCAACGATATCTTTGAGAGAATCGCTGCCGAAGCCTCTCGTTTGGCCCACTACAACAAGCGATCTACAATCACAAGCAGAGAGGTCCAGACTGCTGTCCGTCTCCTTCTGCCCGGTGAACTGGCCAAGCACGCCGTATCTGAGGGCACCAAAGCCGTCACCAAGTACACCAGCAGCAAATAATCTCATTTTGCAAGTACACACCAAACGGCCCTTTTAAGGGCCAACTAATTTTTAAGAAAAGATACCTTCATATTACATGCGTTATTGAGACACAAATAATATGTGTGAGTGTTACAATGTGAATGCATGTGCTCGTAAAAGTGGCAAACGTATAAAAATCCCACATTGTTTACAACTGATTATAATAACAGAAGTAGGATAAATAAAGAAATACAAGTAGGTATTATTATATGTATGAGAGCCAAATTTTATTCACAAATAACTTGAATGTACAACCAAGCATATATCTAAAATAACTGTATCTTCAAATATAAATAAAATACAAGCATGCGAGGTCCATCTGATGTACACAAAATCCTGGTTCATTTGTCCTCTGTATACTGAATTAATTATCAGCGTACATTATATAATTGATAATAAAGTATCTCAATTCAGCTAATATCAATGAAACAGATAAATAAATTCAAGACCCCCCCCCTCCCCTTTCTTTGACATTGACATATTGGAATTTTCAATCAGTAATTATACATCAATAAAAGTGCAATGACCAAAATGCGATAATTATACATTGACAATTAATTGTCTAACATTAGTCATAATTGTTAAACAAGAAAAAAAAAGCATGTCACTCAGCGCCAGTTGGTACCTGTCATTGTCGGTAGATCGATCCCTCAAAATAATACTCAAGACAGCAGCATTATTATTTTAATATATGATTATAATAATAAAAAAAATTAAATAATATATACTGTTTGTGTGTGTTTATTCAATATTTCTTGTCCAAACCTAAATTCAATACATATTTGTTGCTCTGTATATAGTTTTGAGGAAATATTACGACATAAAGGGTCTTACTCTGTTATTGTTGTGTATTTATTTTACCACTTACAACCATTCTGTATTCAACTTTGTACAGTGAATATCTGTATAACAAGTACTCAGTAAGTAAATGTCTGTCTTAACGATGTTTAAGAGGCATCTTTTCGAAAAATTTGGGTGGCCGTGATAACGGCCGTTTGTGTTTGTTTTAAACTTCTGTCTTGACTGTCAAACTGAATTCTTTAGCCTCCAAATCCGTACAGGGTGCGTCCTTGGCGTTTCAAGGCGTAGACCACGTCCATAGCTGTGACGGTCTTTCTCTTGGCATGCTCCGTGTAGGTTACAGCATCTCGGATCACGTTCTCCAAGAAAACCTTAAGAACTCCACGAGTTTCCTCGTAGATGAGACCGGAAATACGTTTGACACCACCACGGCGAGCAAGACGGCGTATGGCTGGCTTGGTGATACCCTGGATGTTGTCTCTCAAGACTTTTCTGTGTCGCTTAGCGCCTCCTTTTCCAAGACCTTTTCCTCCTTTGCCACGTCCAGACATGTTATAAGTTCAGCCAGTAGTACTGTTCTGATGAACTGATCATGCGTAATTGCCTAATTTATAGTCCAAATTGAGGACCCGTGAGAGCGCACGATGCTTTGAAAAGTTCGGAACGTTACCAAAGCGGTATTGTGACAAGCTTTACGATTGGTCAGCTTGGCATGATGGGAATGTTTACATTTCTTGCCCCACGGGAATTTTAACCACATTTAATTAATTTTGATTCTTTAATTTCTTCACATATAGGCAAGTTTAGGTTCAATTTATTCACCTAAACCAAAATATTGGTACGTGGAGGTACATATATACATTTTATACAAACTGATATACAAAAAAAAAAAAAAAAACATGACAGAAAATGAATAAAAATGATAAAGAGAGAGAGGGGAATTATATCAAGCAGGACAGACAGCATCATAATTTTTTAGGATAAACATACACAATTTTTTGTTTTGTTGTTGTTATTTTTTTATTTCAGTATTTTTTGCTTTGAGTTTAACAAAATAAATACCGTTGTTGCCGAATGATAATAAAAACGTGTGTGGGTGGGTGGGTGGGGATTAAGTTATTCAAAGGAAAGGGGTGTGACAGATAACACCGAAATAATACAAAATGTAGAAGCTGAATGAAACTTTTGATTCTCATTCATTTATGATATCTAGTTATAGATGTGATAATTTATTTGATTTCCTCTTTTCTCAGTTAATTTTCAAAGGCAACTTTAAGCAGTGACCAAACCGGCTTTATAAATGAGCCTTTTTCATTTTATTACACGCCACGTTAGAATGAATATCGTTATATTTGACGTTGTTTAGAAATCAATAAAAATCATACTTTGAATATAAATGAAATACGGAATTGCAGTTCTGAAATGCATGTACTCGCATATGTGCATAGCTGTAGAACTAATGAGATAAAGTTGTAATACTGTTATTATTTTTTGCTTCGACACATTCCATCATTTTCTATTTAAATAATTGTGCTATTTTCTAATTTATTTCGCAAAATTCTTGAATGTATTCTAGAGGGGCAGGTTGATGGACTTGTACAAAATATAGTTTCAAGATGTGTAGACAACTTCTACAACTTGATGATGACAATAATACTATGAAATTGTCTAGCATTGTGCTATGTAATTATATATATGTAAGGCACAGATATATTCACTGAAGGATGTACTGTGTCTCAACATTTTTTTTTTTTTTTTTTTTTTCAATTTGGGGGCATTGTACGCCGAATTTGACAAAATTTATTAATTTCGGCCAAATAATTCAACATTATTTTCAGAGATGTTTCAACGTCTGAACAGAAGGCATCTTTTCGAAGAATGTAGGTGGCCGTGAAAACGGCCGTTTGCTTTAGGACTTGAAATACAGCTTAAAATTAAGCACGCTCTCCACGAATACGTCTGGCCAGCTGGATGTCTTTGGGCATGATGGTTACTCTCTTGGCGTGAATGGCGCACAGGTTGGTGTCCTCAAAGAGACCAACAAGGTAAGCTTCGCTTGCTTCCTGTAAAGCCATGACAGCTGAACTCTGGAAACGCAAGTCGGTCTTAAAATCCTGAGCGATTTCCCGGACCAAGCGCTGGAATGGCAGCTTCCTGATGAGAAGCTCAGTGCTCTTCTGGTATCTCCGAATTTCACGGAGGGCGACAGTTCCTGGCCTGTATCTATGCGGTTTCTTAACGCCACCCGTGGCTGGTGCGCTTTTACGAGCAGCTTTGGTAGCGAGCTGTTTTCTGGGGGCCTTGCCTCCTGTAGATTTTCGTGCCGTCTGCTTGGTACGTGCCATGCTATCTCCTCAGATTATTCAAACTCGAATGAATGAAGTGGCAGTGTTGCACCGTGAACTTATATATCTTTGTAAGCTCAAGTTGAAAATCGCTGCGGTCTACCAGTCGGCTTAGTCGATTGGCTGGTGCCCGCAGTAACACTCGCTACGATTAGTCAGGTGAACGAGATGACCATTGGCTACGTCTGTAGGTAGTTTCAATCCACAGAATTGCCCCAAAAGAAAAAGAAAATCAAGTCGGTTTTTGACACATGATTTCACTGCAGATACATATAGTCAAATATTTTTTTTAAAAATATATATATGGTGAATAATGGGGATGAATGTAACGTCAATTGAATAGAAAATAGAATTATTTATTATATATATACATATATTTTCAATTCGTTATTGAAGCAAAATGCATTTTCGAAAAATATATATTATATATTTCTTGTCATTATTTCCTCCTACCATTATCTGAACAAGCCCAGTAATATTACTAAGTATCATGATACTTGCAGATAATCAGAATGGTGCATATAGGATGAACAGGAATTACCCTGTTGCAAAAACAAGAACAAAACAAATAATACAAATAAATGAATAATTAATTAAATGAATGAATAATTAAATAAATGAATGAATGAATGAATGAATAAATGAAAAGAATAAATAAATGAAAAGAATAAGAATGTATGTATCTGTCTTTCAAAAGGTACGCATGAACTTTTATTCCATTCGTTCCACATTTGATTCCAAATAAAGTGGGGAAAAAAAAAGAAAAAAAGAAAAAGAAAAATAATAATAATAATAATAATAAATAAATAAATAAAATAAATGAATGAATAAAATAAAATAAAATAAAATAAAAAAATTAATAATAATAATAAAACTTCAACAACAAAAAAAACAACAAAAAACAAAAAAAAAAAAAAAAACCAAACCAAAACAAAACAAAACAAAACAAAACAAAAAAAAAAAAAAAAAAAAAAAAAAAAAAACATGAAAACAAATATACTAGAATGATAACACTAATAATAATGGCCATATAGTTAGCGTAGGCGTTGTGATGTGGAAAAAGTAAAATTTTATTTACTTGAGGGAGGGTATGTAAACAAATTAAAAACTGACTTTTGTTTCTTCTTCTTCTCAGAAACAGCATGTTAATATTATCATGACTTTGCAATTTGCTTCCAGTCGAAGACAAATAAACTATGTGTAATAGGTAAGTGTACTTCTTGTTTATTCATTTTGTGTTTCCATTAGTACATGTATGTAATAGAGGCATCTTTTCTAAAAATGTTGGTAGCCCTGAAAAGGGCTTTTGTAATTGGTTTAAGACAATTGGCAGTCTACGCCTTGGTGGCTTTCTTTGGGGTTTTTGACTTCTTGGCTGTGGCTTTCTTGGGCGCTTTGGTTTTCGTAGGCTTTGGAGCTGCCTTGGCTTTCTTGGGAGACTTAGTAGCTGCTTTCTTCTTGGGAGACTTGGCCTTCTTGGGTGCTGCAGGTTTCTTAACAGCCTTTTTCTTTTCTGTTGGCTTTTTCTCCCCGGTTGTCTTCTTGGGTTTGGTCGTTTTCTTGGGCTTGGCAGCCTTAGGTTTGGTGACTTTTTTGGTCTTGGGTTTCTTCTCCGTCTTGGGCTTCTCTCCCAGCTTGAAGGAACCACTGGCACCTGTACCCTTGGCCTGTTTGAGAACTCCCTTCTTGACTCCGTTCTTGAGGGCCATCTTCAGATGGGTGTTGACACTAGAGGCGTCATTACCGACTTTGTAGTTGCCCATGATGTACTTGAGAATAGCTTGTCTCGAGGAACCTCCGCGCTCCTTCAGGGCAGCCACAGCAGCGCTGATCATCTCGATGTACTTGGGATGGGCGGGGACCGTCTTGGGTTTGGAAACCTTCTTCTTGGCGGGGATTTTGCTGGTGCGGCGTCTGCCATAATTTTTTTGTCCTGTTTTCTACAACTGATGTGAACGACGTTATCGACGATAAGGAAATGAATGAAATCACCTCCGCCGATGGCCTTATTTGAGTGGCGGCGAGCGCGGACCTCCGTGAAAACTCCCCAATTGTCGAGAGCGTAGAGGATTGAACTCGTCAAACTTTGTGTTTCAATACCTGTTATTTTTCCGATTTTGTCCTCCCAATTTTACTTAATTTTCTCAAATATGTCACTGTGCGTTTTCTTGAAATAATTTCCTACATAACTGTTTTTGTTTAAGGTTCTTAATCTGTCATTTTAAAGGAGGAATTGTCTGTTGATTCTGAAAATGCGCTGTTCCCTGGAGCCCAGAAGCGACTAATTTTGATTAAAACACGAAAACAAGAGGAATAGAACACGAGTAAGGGATTGAAGTACTTACTACATTGCTATGTGATAAAACATACATGTACATTTCTTTCAATTGTCTTCTATGTTACTTAAAATCCGAATGAAAATGCAAACATTCGGCACAAACACGCGCACAATGGATAGTGATGTGTGCCTTGCATTTCATATGAAATGGAGAGAGAGAGAAAAAAAAACAATCAAACAAAAGGGTCATATGAAGGGAAATCACGGAATCTCACAAATTGTTGAATGTTCAAATATATATCTAATATACTTTCTAGATCAGTGGATGTTCACCCCCTTAAAGGGACAACATATAATTTCTTTTCGAATATTTAAATACATGACACCTACTTTATAATTATAACACCGAGGACACCGGAAAGATCCAGACCGTACGTAACGTACCACATTCGGTGGTACAACGTCTGAATTTCTCAGTATAATTATATCATAAGAATATACATAACTGACATCCTTGTAAATTACATGAAAAAAAAAAATCACATAAAAAGGGCGTGTATTTAATAATTGTAGAACACTCACTTAATTAGTAGTTATACATAAGAGAGAGACAGAGAGAGACGAACAAGGCGAATAATGGGAGTAGCTTATTCATTGATATTAATTTGTTTCTTGTAATTTACACACACAAATAATTGAGTACATGTAAATAAACAGAATGTGGTCAAAAGCCAATGTATTTAAAATCTATATCTTTCAAGTTGAACAAGACAACCAGTATATAATACAAGACAATACAATACATTGATAGAAGCATCAAATTGGTTGCACACTTTCCACGTGCAGATCATGATTCCCTGCATCTATATGTCACGTGACGATGCAGATGTGCTGCACGGCGCAGTGATGGACATCGCAATAAATGTAAAGTGTTGAAAAAAATGTCGTTTAGTCATTCGCATCGGTAGTCTATTCGAAAGAAAATTTACTACCAGTTTTTAATTGTGTTAGTACTGTAAGTATCCGGAAACTGGCATCGAGTTGCTTTTATTCACTCTTATTATGGGAAGCACACTTTTTTGAATAAGAACATTCAAGACATAATATAAACCACATCTTCTTATTCTTATGAGATTCTTATATTCATAACTTTTATCTATTTTTATCAATTAGGAATTTTGTCTAAATAATCATCATATAAAACAATAGCGAGGGGGAAAAAAAAAGAAACATTAAGGATTTAACTGGAGTTACAGATCTTTTGAATATGTTAATAAAATAATGATCATATTTAAAAATATTTGTATCAAAGGAAAAAAATTGAAAGTTAGATCGCCATGTTAGATGATTTTCGCAGTTTCTAGTCTTAATTGGTCAATGAAATGGGTTTTTTTTTTTCTTATCTCTTTGTTGAGTGAGCATTCAAGTAATACGTGAGAATTCAACATTTGTACGCAGGCCTATAAGGTTTGGATTCAACTGCCTATAACGAGAAAGAAAAAAACGTACATATACGAATATACATGCGAGTCAATTTTAAAATTTATTGCTTTTGTTATTAACTTAATACATTTATTTATCATTAAATATATAACACTTTCTTTGATGTTTGATCTCTGTTCTGTGTTGAAAATTATTGAATTCGTGTGTTTCTATTATTTTCTAGCTATAATAATTGTTTACGTTTCAACTCGTTTGTAATG
>NW_026890032.1:0-22793 GCF_033153115.1 Saccostrea echinata
GTTAACTTTCATATCTTAAGCTGTTCTGGAGAAATGGAGCGGACATAGTCCTTTACCAAATTTCGTCTATACAATAATATTAAGAATATAACAGAATGCCGTGTAAGGTTCACGTCAAAACATGGTTGACGCAAAACAATTCCTGAATTTTCCCCTTCAATTCGAGCATTTCTGCATTGGACAGGGCTGATGGTTGTTTATGAGATGAAAAACTATGTGTAAGCTTTCTTAGTTTAGCGGAATCATGAACATTTTCGGCGTGATGAATAATTTGTTTACAGTAGTGATGAGGCTTTCGCGCACCTGCAGGAGCGGATCCAAGGATTTACAAATGAATAAAATTTAATAGAAATGAAGTTTTAATACTTTTAAATATTATTTAATGAAATTATTAATATGCAAGTAATAGATATAGAAGAAAACGCGAAATGCTAATGAATGCAGCTGACAATCACTACTTTCTAAAGATAAATTAATTCTAAATAAAATAATTATAAATTCTAAAGACAAAACAGAAGAAGAATGAATGGTAGTAAAATATCAAATCACATCAGGGGAACCGAACTTTATTAATGAAACTCTTAAGAAGTTCCTTATAAGTTGTAAATTTTATATCTGTGTATTCTACCTGGTTGCTTCGAGGAAAGGGGGGGGGGGGTCTTGAACATAAACATGTAAATTAGCATTACTTTGTAGAAAGAATTAAGGCTTATAATTTTAAAAACGTCAAGAAGAGTTGCTTGTGATATGAAAGTCAAGGTCATTTTATAAAGAATGCAAAACATAAAAGCGAAAAAGAGAAAAAGGAGGGGGGGGGTGTAAAGATGGCAATGTCTTCTACAGTTGACAAAAATAGGGGCGAATAAAATGCACACACATATCATATACAACCGTTTTTATTTATTATAAACTCGTTTCCATGGCAACGGCAAGGTTTTTCTGGCCTATCCCAATCACCCAATAGGTTTTAACTCTACACCAGTTCCTACGTAAATGAGCACTGAGCAGTCCTCGCAAACTATATATACGGGGGAAAAATCAATATTCTGTAGTGTTTAAGAAACGTTGGTCCTACGTTTTCGGAAATTCTAAGATATTTAAGGATATTTAATTCCTTCTTAATCCTATCAGGAAACTGGTAATACGTAAAATCTTCAAAGAGGGGCCTTTACATACCCTATGAATATTACAGAAAAAAGAAGTTAGAAAGACGAAGAAATAGAAAAAATCGACTTTTTAATCCAATTTCTGTGACGACCGGAAGTAATGACGACGGAAAGAATATTCATGGTGACATCTACAAGTCATTATCTATGATATCTGACAAAGTTAACTTTCATATCTTAAGCTGTTCTGGAGAAATGGAGCGGACATAGTCCTTTACCAAATTTCGTCTATACAATAATATTAAGAATATAACAGAATGCCGTGTAAGGTTCACGTCAAAACATGGTTGACGCAAAACAATTCCTGAATTTTCCCCTTCAATTCGAGCATTTCTGCATTGGACAGGGCTGATGGTTGTTTATGAGATGAAAAACTATGTGTAAGCTTTCTTAGTTTAGCGGAATCATGAACATTTTCGGCGTGATGAATAATTTGTTTACAGTAGTGATGAGGCTTTCGCGCACCTGCAGGAGCGGATCCAAGGATTTACAAATGAATAAAATTTAATAGAAATGAAGTTTTAATACTTTTAAATATTATTTAATGAAATTATTAATATGCAAGTAATAGATATAGAAGAAAACGCGAAATGCTAATGAATGCAGCTGACAATCACTACTTTCTAAAGATAAATTAATTCTAAATAAAATAATTATAAATTCTAAAGACAAAACAGAAGAAGAATGAATGGTAGTAAAATATCAAATCACATCAGGGGAACCGAACTTTATTAATGAAACTCTTAAGAAGTTCCTTATAAGTTGTAAATTTTATATCTGTGTATTCTACCTGGTTGCTTCGAGGAAAGGGGGGGGGGGGTCTTGAACATAAACATGTAAATTAGCATTACTTTGTAGAAAGAATTAAGGCTTATAATTTTAAAAACGTCAAGAAGAGTTGCTTGTGATATGAAAGTCAAGGTCATTTTATAAAGAATGCAAAACATAAAAGCGAAAAAGAGAAAAAGGAGGGGGGGGGTGTAAAGATGGCAATGTCTTCTACAGTTGACAAAAATAGGGGCGAATAAAATGCACACACATATCATATACAACCGTTTTTATTTATTATAAACTCGTTTCCATGGCAACGGCAAGGTTTTTCTGGCCTATCCCAATCACCCAATAGGTTTTAACTCTACACCAGTTCCTACGTAAATGAGCACTGAGCAGTCCTCGCAAACTATATATACGGGGGAAAAATCAATATTCTGTAGTGTTTAAGAAACGTTGGTCCTACGTTTTCGGAAATTCTAAGATATTTAAGGATATTTAATTCCTTCTTAATCCTATCAGGAAACTGGTAATACGTAAAATCTTCAAAGAGGGGCCTTTACATACCCTATGAATATTACAGAAAAAAGAAGTTAGAAAGACGAAGAAATAGAAAAAATCGACTTTTTAATCCAATTTCTGTGACGACCGGAAGTAATGACGACGGAAAGAATATTCATGGTGACATCTACAAGTCATTATCTATGATATCTGACAAAGTTAACTTTCATATCTTAAGCTGTTCTGGAGAAATGGAGCGGACATAGTCCTTTACCAAATTTCGTCTATACAATAATATTAAGAATATAACAGAATGCCGTGTAAGGTTCACGTCAAAACATGGTTGACGCAAAACAATTCCTGAATTTTCCCCTTCAATTCGAGCATTTCTGCATTGGACAGGGCTGATGGTTGTTTATGAGATGAAAAACTATGTGTAAGCTTTCTTAGTTTAGCGGAATCATGAACATTTTCGGCGTGATGAATAATTTGTTTACAGTAGTGATGAGGCTTTCGCGCACCTGCAGGAGCGGATCCAAGGATTTACAAATGAATAAAATTTAATAGAAATGAAGTTTTAATACTTTTAAATATTATTTAATGAAATTATTAATATGCAAGTAATAGATATAGAAGAAAACGCGAAATGCTAATGAATGCAGCTGACAATCACTACTTTCTAAAGATAAATTAATTCTAAATAAAATAATTATAAATTCTAAAGACAAAACAGAAGAAGAATGAATGGTAGTAAAATATCAAATCACATCAGGGGAACCGAACTTTATTAATGAAACTCTTAAGAAGTTCCTTATAAGTTGTAAATTTTATATCTGTGTATTCTACCTGGTTGCTTCGAGGAAAGGGGGGGGGGGGGTCTTGAACATAAACATGTAAATTAGCATTACTTTGTAGAAAGAATTAAGGCTTATAATTTTAAAAACGTCAAGAAGAGTTGCTTGTGATATGAAAGTCAAGGTCATTTTATAAAGAATGCAAAACATAAAAGCGAAAAAGAGAAAAAGGAGGGGGGGGGTGTAAAGATGGCAATGTCTTCTACAGTTGACAAAAATAGGGGCGAATAAAATGCACACACATATCATATACAACCGTTTTTATTTATTATAAACTCGTTTCCATGGCAACGGCAAGGTTTTTCTGGCCTATCCCAATCACCCAATAGGTTTTAACTCTACACCAGTTCCTACGTAAATGAGCACTGAGCAGTCCTCGCAAACTATATATACGGGGGAAAAATCAATATTCTGTAGTGTTTAAGAAACGTTGGTCCTACGTTTTCGGAAATTCTAAGATATTTAAGGATATTTAATTCCTTCTTAATCCTATCAGGAAACTGGTAATACGTAAAATCTTCAAAGAGGGGCCTTTACATACCCTATGAATATTACAGAAAAAAGAAGTTAGAAAGACGAAGAAATAGAAAAAATCGACTTTTTAATCCAATTTCTGTGACGACCGGAAGTAATGACGACGGAAAGAATATTCATGGTGACATCTACAAGTCATTATCTATGATATCTGACAAAGTTAACTTTCATATCTTAAGCTGTTCTGGAGAAATGGAGCGGACATAGTCCTTTACCAAATTTCGTCTATACAATAATATTAAGAATATAACAGAATGCCGTGTAAGGTTCACGTCAAAACATGGTTGACGCAAAACAATTCCTGAATTTTCCCCTTCAATTCGAGCATTTCTGCATTGGACAGGGCTGATGGTTGTTTATGAGATGAAAAACTATGTGTAAGCTTTCTTAGTTTAGCGGAATCATGAACATTTTCGGCGTGATGAATAATTTGTTTACAGTAGTGATGAGGCTTTCGCGCACCTGCAGGAGCGGATCCAAGGATTTACAAATGAATAAAATTTAATAGAAATGAAGTTTTAATACTTTTAAATATTATTTAATGAAATTATTAATATGCAAGTAATAGATATAGAAGAAAACGCGAAATGCTAATGAATGCAGCTGACAATCACTACTTTCTAAAGATAAATTAATTCTAAATAAAATAATTATAAATTCTAAAGACAAAACAGAAGAAGAATGAATGGTAGTAAAATATCAAATCACATCAGGGGAACCGAACTTTATTAATGAAACTCTTAAGAAGTTCCTTATAAGTTGTAAATTTTATATCTGTGTATTCTACCTGGTTGCTTCGAGGAAAGGGGGGGGGGGGGTCTTGAACATAAACATGTAAATTAGCATTACTTTGTAGAAAGAATTAAGGCTTATAATTTTAAAAACGTCAAGAAGAGTTGCTTGTGATATGAAAGTCAAGGTCATTTTATAAAGAATGCAAAACATAAAAGCGAAAAAGAGAAAAAGGAGGGGGGGGGTGTAAAGATGGCAATGTCTTCTACAGTTGACAAAAATAGGGGCGAATAAAATGCACACACATATCATATACAACCGTTTTTATTTATTATAAACTCGTTTCCATGGCAACGGCAAGGTTTTTCTGGCCTATCCCAATCACCCAATAGGTTTTAACTCTACACCAGTTCCTACGTAAATGAGCACTGAGCAGTCCTCGCAAACTATATATACGGGGGAAAAATCAATATTCTGTAGTGTTTAAGAAACGTTGGTCCTACGTTTTCGGAAATTCTAAGATATTTAAGGATATTTAATTCCTTCTTAATCCTATCAGGAAACTGGTAATACGTAAAATCTTCAAAGAGGGGCCTTACATACCCTATGAATATTACAGAAAAAAGAAGTTAGAAAGACGAAGAAATAAGAAAAAATCGACTTTTTAATCCAATTTTCTGTGACGACCGGAAGTAATGACGACGGAAAGAATATTCATGGTGACATCTACAAGTCATTATCTATGATATCTGACAAAGTTAACTTTCATATCTTAAGCTGTTCTGGAGAAATGGAGCGGACATAGTCCTTTACCAAATTTCGTCTATACAATAATATTAAGAATATAACAGAATGCCGTGTAAGGTTCACGTCAAAACATGGTTGACGCAAAACAATTCCTGAATTTTCCCCTTCAATTCGAGCATTTCTGCATTGGACAGGGCTGATGGTTGTTTATGAGATGAAAAACTATGTGTAAGCTTTCTTAGTTTAGCGAATCATGAACATTTTCGGCGTGATGAATAATTTGTTTACAGTAGTGATGAGGCTTTCGCGCACCTGCAGGAGCGGATCCAAGGATTTACAAATGAATAAAATTTAATAGAAATGAAGTTTAATACTTTTAAATATTATTTAATGAAATTATTAATATGCAAGTAATAGATATAGAAGAAAACGCGAAATGCTAATGAATGCAGCTGACAATCACTACTTTCTAAAGATAAATTAATTCTAAATAAAATAATTATAAATTCTAAAGACAAAACAGAAGAAGAATGAATGGTAGTAAAATATCAAATCACATCAGGGGAACCGAACTTTATTAATGAAACTCTTAAGAAGTTCCTTATAAGTTGTAAATTTTATATCTGTGTATTCTACCTGGTTGCTTCGAGGAAAGGGGGGGGGGGGGTCTTGAACATAAACATGTAAATTAGCATTACTTTGTAGAAAGAATTAAGGCTTATAATTTTAAAAACGTCAAGAAGAGTTGCTTGTGATATGAAAGTCAAGGTCATTTTATAAAGAATGCAAAACATAAAAGCGAAAAAGAGAAAAAGGAGGGGGGGGTGTAAAGATGGCAATGTCTTCTACAGTTGACAAAAATAGGGGCGAATAAAATGCACACACATATCATATACAACCGTTTTTATTTATTATAAACTCGTTTCCATGGCAACGGCAAGGTTTTTCTGGCCTATCCCAATCACCCAATAGGTTTTAACTCTACACCAGTTCCTACGTAAATGAGCACTGAGCAGTCCTCGCAAACTATATATACGGGGGAAAAATCAATATTCTGTAGTGTTTAAGAAACGTTGGTCCTACGTTTTCGGAAATTCTAAGATATTTAAGGATATTTAATTCCTTCTTAATCCTATCAGGAAACTGGTAATACGTAAAATCTTCAAAGAGGGGCCTTTACATACCCTATGAATATTACAGAAAAAAGAAGTTAGAAAGACGAAGAAATAGAAAAAATCGACTTTTTAATCCAATTTCTGTGACGACCGGAAGTAATGACGACGGAAAGAATATTCATGGTGACATCTACAAGTCATTATCTATGATATCTGACAAAGTTAACTTTTCATATCTTAAGCTGTTCTGGAGAAATGGAGCGGACATAGTCCTTTACCAAATTTCGTCTATACAATAATATTAAGAATATAACAGAATGCCGTGTAAGGTTCACGTCAAAACATGGTTGACGCAAAACAATTCCTGAATTTTCCCCTTCAATTCGAGCATTTCTGCATTGGACAGGGCTGATGGTTGTTTATGAGATGAAAAACTATGTGTAAGCTTTCTTAGTTTAGCGGAATCATGAACATTTTCGGCGTGATGAATAATTTGTTTACAGTAGTGATGAGGCTTTCGCGCACCTGCAGGAGCGGATCCAAGGATTTACAAATGAATAAAATTTAATAGAAATGAAGTTTTATACTTTTAAATATTATTTAATGAAATTATTAATATGCAAGTAATAGATATAGAAGAAAACGCGAAATGCTAATGAATGCAGCTGACAATCACTACTTTCTAAAGATAAATTAATTCTAAATAAAATAATTATAAATTCTAAAGACAAAACAGAAGAAGAATGAATGGTAGTAAAATATCAAATCACATCAGGGGAACCGAACTTTATTAATGAAACTCTTAAGAAGTTCCTTATAAGTTGTAAATTTTATATCTGTGTATTCTACCTGGTTGCTTCGAGGAAAGGGGGGGGGGGGGTCTTGAACATAAACATGTAAATTAGCATTACTTTGTAGAAAGAATTAAGGCTTATAATTTTAAAAACGTCAAGAAGAGTTGCTTGTGATATGAAAGTCAAGGTCATTTTATAAAGAATGCAAAACATAAAAGCGAAAAAGAGAAAAAGGAGGGGGGGGTGTAAAGATGGCAATGTCTTCTACAGTTGACAAAAATAGGGGCGAATAAAATGCACACACATATCATATACAACCGTTTTTATTTATTATAAACTCGTTTCCATGGCAACGGCAAGGTTTTTCTGGCCTATCCCAATCACCCAATAGGTTTTAACTCTACACCAGTTCCTACGTAAATGAGCACTGAGCAGTCTCGCAAACTATATATACGGGGGAAAAATCAATATTCTGTAGTGTTTTAAGAAACGTTGGTCCTACGTTTTCGGAAATTCTAAGATATTTAAGGATATTTAATTCCTTCTTAATCCTATCAGGAAACTGGTAATACGTAAAATCTTCAAAGAGGGGCCTTTACATACCCTATGAATATTACAGAAAAAAGAAGTTAGAAAGACGAAAGAATAGAAAAAATCGACTTTTTAATCCAATTTCTGTGACGACCGGAAGTAATGACGACGGAAAGAATATTCATGGTGACATCTACAAGTCATTATCTATGATATCTGACAAAGTTAACTTTCATATCTTAAGCTGTTCTGGAGAAATGGAGCGGACATAGTCCTTTACCAAATTTCGTCTATACAATAATATTAAGAATATAACAGAATGCCGTGTAAGGTTCACGTCAAAACATGGTTGACGCAAACAATTCCTGAATTTTCCCCTTCAATTCGAGCATTTCTGCATTGGACAGGGCTGATGGTTGTTTATGAGATGAAAAACTATGTGTAAGCTTTCTTAGTTTAGCGGAATCATGAACATTTTCGGCGTGATGAATAATTTGTTTACAGTAGTGATGAGGCTTTCGCGCACCTGCAGGAGCGGATCCAAGGATTTACAAATGAATAAAATTTAATAGAAATGAAGTTTTAATACTTTTAAATATTATTTAATGAAATTATTAATATGCAAGTAATAGATATAGAAGAAAACGCGAAATGCTAATGAATGCAGCTGACAATCACTACTTTCTAAAGATAAATTAATTCTAAATAAAATAATTATAAATTCTAAAGACAAAACAGAAGAAGAATGAATGGTAGTAAAATATCAAATCACATCAGGGGAACCGAACTTTATTAATGAAACTCTTAAGAAGTTCCTTATAAGTTGTAAATTTTATATCTGTGTATTCTACCTGGTTGCTTCGAGGAAAGGGGGGGGGGGGGGTCTTGAACATAAACATGTAAATTAGCATTACTTTGTAGAAAGAATTAAGGCTTATAATTTTAAAAACGTCAAGAAGAGTTGCTTGTGATATGAAAGTCAAGGTCATTTTATAAAGAATGCAAAACATAAAAGCGAAAAAGAGAAAAAGGAGGGGGGGGGGGTGTAAAGATGGCAATGTCTTCTACAGTTGACAAAAATAGGGGCGAATAAAATGCACACACATATCATATACAACCGTTTTTATTTATTATAAACTCGTTTCCATGGCAACGGCAAGGTTTTTCTGGCCTATCCCAATCACCCAATAGGTTTTAACTCTACACCAGTTCCTACGTAAATGAGCACTGAGCAGTCCTCGCAAACTATATATACGGGGGAAAAATCAATATTCTGTAGTGTTTAAGAAACGTTGGTCCTACGTTTTCGGAAATTCTAAGATATTTAAGGATATTTAATTCCTTCTTAATCCTATCAGGAAACTGGTAATACGTAAAATCTTCAAAGAGGGGCCTTTACATACCCTATGAATATTACAGAAAAAAGAAGTTAGAAAGACGAAGAAATAGAAAAAATCGACTTTTTAATCCAATTTCTGTGACGACCGGAAGTAATGACGACGGAAAGAATATTCATGGTGACATCTACAAGTCATTATCTATGATATCTGACAAAGTTAACTTTCATATCTTAAGCTGTTCTGGAGAAATGGAGCGGACATAGTCCTTTACCAAATTTCGTCTATACAATAATATTAAGAATATAACAGAATGCCGTGTAAGGTTCACGTCAAAACATGGTTGACGCAAAACAATTCCTGAATTTTCCCCTTCAATTCGAGCATTTCTGCATTGGACAGGGCTGATGGTTGTTTATGAGATGAAAAACTATGTGTAAGCTTTCTTAGTTTAGCGGAATCATGAACATTTTCGGCGTGATGAATAATTTGTTTACAGTAGTGATGAGGCTTTCGCGCACCTGCAGGAGCGGATCCAAGGATTTACAAATGAATAAAATTTAATAGAAATGAAGTTTTAATACTTTTAAATATTATTTAATGAAATTATTAATATGCAAGTAATAGATATAGAAGAAAACGCGAAATGCTAATGAATGCAGCTGACAATCACTACTTTCTAAAGATAAATTAATTCTAAATAAAATAATTATAAATTCTAAAGACAAAACAGAAGAAGAATGAATGGTAGTAAAATATCAAATCACATCAGGGGAACCGAACTTTATTAATGAAACTCTTAAGAAGTTCCTTATAAGTTGTAAATTTTATATCTGTGTATTCTACCTGGTTGCTTCGAGGAAAGGGGGGGGGGGGGTCTTGAACATAAACATGTAAATTAGCATTACTTTGTAGAAAGAATTAAGGCTTATAATTTTAAAAACGTCAAGAAGAGTTGCTTGTGATATGAAAGTCAAGGTCATTTTATAAAGAATGCAAAACATAAAAGCGAAAAAGAGAAAAAGGAGGGGGGGGGTGTAAAGATGGCAATGTCTTCTACAGTTGACAAAAATAGGGGCGAATAAAATGCACACACATATCATATACAACCGTTTTTATTTATTATAAACTCGTTTCCATGGCAACGGCAAGGTTTTTCTGGCCTATCCCAATCACCCAATAGGTTTTAACTCTACACCAGTTCCTACGTAAATGAGCACTGAGCAGTCCTCGCAAACTATATATACGGGGGAAAAATCAATATTCTGTAGTGTTTAAGAAACGTTGGTCCTACGTTTTCGGAAATTCTAAGATATTTAAGGATATTTAATTCCTTCTTAATCCTATCAGGAAACTGGTAATACGTAAAATCTTCAAAGAGGGGCCTTTACATACCCTATGAATATTACAGAAAAAAGAAGTTAGAAAGACGAAGAAATAGAAAAAATCGACTTTTTAATCCAATTTCTGTGACGACCGGAAGTAATGACGACGGAAAGAATATTCATGGTGACATCTACAAGTCATTATCTATGATATCTGACAAAGTTAACTTTCATATCTTAAGCTGTTCTGGAGAAATGGAGCGGACATAGTCCTTTACCAAATTTCGTCTATACAATAATATTAAGAATATAACAGAATGCCGTGTAAGGTTCACGTCAAAACATGGTTGACGCAAAACAATTCCTGAATTTTCCCCTTCAATTCGAGCATTTCTGCATTGGACAGGGCTGATGGTTGTTTATGAGATGAAAAACTATGTGTAAGCTTTCTTAGTTTAGCGGAATCATGAACATTTTCGGCGTGATGAATAATTTGTTTACAGTAGTGATGAGGCTTTCGCGCACCTGCAGGAGCGGATCCAAGGATTTACAAATGAATAAAATTTAATAGAAATGAAGTTTTAATACTTTTAAATATTATTTAATGAAATTATTAATATGCAAGTAATAGATATAGAAGAAAACGCGAAATGCTAATGAATGCAGCTGACAATCACTACTTTCTAAAGATAAATTAATTCTAAATAAAATAATTATAAATTCTAAAGACAAAACAGAAGAAGAATGAATGGTAGTAAAATATCAAATCACATCAGGGGAACCGAACTTTATTAATGAAACTCTTAAGAAGTTCCTTATAAGTTGTAAATTTTATATCTGTGTATTCTACCTGGTTGCTTCGAGGAAAGGGGGGGGGGGGGGTCTTGAACATAAACATGTAAATTAGCATTACTTTGTAGAAAGAATTAAGGCTTATAATTTTAAAAACGTCAAGAAGAGTTGCTTGTGATATGAAAGTCAAGGTCATTTTATAAAGAATGCAAAACATAAAAGCGAAAAAGAGAAAAAGGAGGGGGGGGGGTGTAAAGATGGCAATGTCTTCTACAGTTGACAAAAATAGGGGCGAATAAAATGCACACACATATCATATACAACCGTTTTTATTTATTATAAACTCGTTTCCATGGCAACGGCAAGGTTTTTCTGGCCTATCCCAATCACCCAATAGGTTTTAACTCTACACCAGTTCCTACGTAAATGAGCACTGAGCAGTCCTCGCAAACTATATATACGGGGGAAAAATCAATATTCTGTAGTGTTTAAGAAACGTTGGTCCTACGTTTTCGGAAATTCTAAGATATTTAAGGATATTTAATTCCTTCTTAATCCTATCAGGAAACTGGTAATACGTAAAATCTTCAAAGAGGGGCCTTTACATACCCTATGAATATTACAGAAAAAAGAAGTTAGAAAGACGAAGAAATAGAAAAAATCGACTTTTTAATCCAATTTCTGTGACGACCGGAAGTAATGACGACGGAAAGAATATTCATGGTGACATCTACAAGTCATTATCTATGATATCTGACAAAGTTAACTTTCATATCTTAAGCTGTTCTGGAGAAATGGAGCGGACATAGTCCTTTACCAAATTTCGTCTATACAATAATATTAAGAATATAACAGAATGCCGTGTAAGGTTCACGTCAAAACATGGTTGACGCAAAACAATTCCTGAATTTTCCCCTTCAATTCGAGCATTTCTGCATTGGACAGGGCTGATGGTTGTTTATGAGATGAAAAACTATGTGTAAGCTTTCTTAGTTTAGCGGAATCATGAACATTTTCGGCGTGATGAATAATTTGTTTACAGTAGTGATGAGGCTTTCGCGCACCTGCAGGAGCGGATCCAAGGATTTACAAATGAATAAAATTTAATAGAAATGAAGTTTTAATACTTTTAAATATTATTTAATGAAATTATTAATATGCAAGTAATAGATATAGAAGAAAACGCGAAATGCTAATGAATGCAGCTGACAATCACTACTTTCTAAAGATAAATTAATTCTAAATAAAATAATTATAAATTCTAAAGACAAAACAGAAGAAGAATGAATGGTAGTAAAATATCAAATCACATCAGGGGAACCGAACTTTATTAATGAAACTCTTAAGAAGTTCCTTATAAGTTGTAAATTTTATATCTGTGTATTCTACCTGGTTGCTTCGAGGAAAGGGGGGGGGGGGTCTTGAACATAAACATGTAAATTAGCATTACTTTGTAGAAAGAATTAAGGCTTATAATTTTAAAAACGTCAAGAAGAGTTGCTTGTGATATGAAAGTCAAGGTCATTTTATAAAGAATGCAAAACATAAAAGCGAAAAAGAGAAAAAGGAGGGGGGGGGGTAAAGATGGCAATGTCTTCTACAGTTGACAAAAATAGGGGCGAATAAAATGCACACACATATCATATACAACCGTTTTTATTTATTATAAACTCGTTTCCATGGCAACGGCAAGGTTTTTCTGGCCTATCCCAATCACCCAATAGGTTTTAACTCTACACCAGTTCCTACGTAAATGAGCACTGAGCAGTCCTCGCAAACTATATATACGGGGGAAAAATCAATATTCTGTAGTGTTTAAGAAACGTTGGTCCTACGTTTTCGGAAATTCTAAGATATTTAAGGATATTTAATTCCTTCTTAATCCTATCAGGAAACTGGTAATACGTAAAATCTTCAAAGAGGGGCCTTTACATACCCTATGAATATTACAGAAAAAAGAAGTTAGAAAGACGAAGAAATAGAAAAAATCGACTTTTTAATCCAATTTCTGTGACGACCGGAAGTAATGACGACGGAAAGAATATTCATGGTGACATCTACAAGTCATTATCTATGATATCTGACAAAGTTAACTTTCATATCTTAAGCTGTTCTGGAGAAATGGAGCGGACATAGTCCTTTACCAAATTTCGTCTATACAATAATATTAAGAATATAACAGAATGCCGTGTAAGGTTCACGTCAAAACATGGTTGACGCAAAACAATTCCTGAATTTTCCCCTTCAATTCGAGCATTTCTGCATTGGACAGGGCTGATGGTTGTTTATGAGATGAAAAACTATGTGTAAGCTTTCTTAGTTTAGCGGAATCATGAACATTTTCGGCGTGATGAATAATTTGTTTACAGTAGTGATGAGGCTTTCGCGCACCTGCAGGAGCGGATCCAAGGATTTACAAATGAATAAAATTTAATAGAAATGAAGTTTTAATACTTTTAAATATTATTTAATGAAATTATTAATATGCAAGTAATAGATATAGAAGAAAACGCGAAATGCTAATGAATGCAGCTGACAATCACTACTTTCTAAAGATAAATTAATTCTAAATAAAATAATTATAAATTCTAAAGACAAAACAGAAGAAGAATGAATGGTAGTAAAATATCAAATCACATCAGGGGAACCGAACTTTATTAATGAAACTCTTAAGAAGTTCCTTATAAGTTGTAAATTTTATATCTGTGTATTCTACCTGGTTGCTTCGAGGAAAGGGGGGGGGGGGTCTTGAACATAAACATGTAAATTAGCATTACTTTGTAGAAAGAATTAAGGCTTATAATTTTAAAAACGTCAAGAAGAGTTGCTTGTGATATGAAAGTCAAGGTCATTTTATAAAGAATGCAAAACATAAAAGCGAAAAAGAGAAAAAGGAGGGGGGGGGGGTGTAAAGATGGCAATGTCTTCTACAGTTGACAAAAATAGGGGCGAATAAAATGCACACACATATCATATACAACCGTTTTTATTTATTATAAACTCGTTTCCATGGCAACGGCAAGGTTTTTCTGGCCTATCCCAATCACCCAATAGGTTTTAACTCTACACCAGTTCCTACGTAAATGAGCACTGAGCAGTCCTCGCAAACTATATATACGGGGGAAAAATCAATATTCTGTAGTGTTTAAGAAACGTTGGTCCTACGTTTTCGGAAATTCTAAGATATTTAAGGATATTTAATTCCTTCTTAATCCTATCAGGAAACTGGTAATACGTAAAATCTTCAAAGAGGGGCCTTTACATACCCTATGAATATTACAGAAAAAAGAAGTTAGAAAGACGAAGAAATAGAAAAAATCGACTTTTTAATCCAATTTCTGTGACGACCGGAAGTAATGACGACGGAAAGAATATTCATGGTGACATCTACAAGTCATTATCTATGATATCTGACAAAGTTAACTTTCATATCTTAAGCTGTTCTGGAGAAATGGAGCGGACATAGTCCTTTACCAAATTTCGTCTATACAATAATATTAAGAATATAACAGAATGCCGTGTAAGGTTCACGTCAAAACATGGTTGACGCAAAACAATTCCTGAATTTTCCCCTTCAATTCGAGCATTTCTGCATTGGACAGGGCTGATGGTTGTTTATGAGATGAAAAACTATGTGTAAGCTTTCTTAGTTTAGCGGAATCATGAACATTTTCGGCGTGATGAATAATTTGTTTACAGTAGTGATGAGGCTTTCGCGCACCTGCAGGAGCGGATCCAAGGATTTACAAATGAATAAAATTTAATAGAAATGAAGTTTTAATACTTTTAAATATTATTTAATGAAATTATTAATATGCAAGTAATAGATATAGAAGAAAACGCGAAATGCTAATGAATGCAGCTGACAATCACTACTTTCTAAAGATAAATTAATTCTAAATAAAATAATTATAAATTCTAAAGACAAAACAGAAGAAGAATGAATGGTAGTAAAATATCAAATCACATCAGGGGAACCGAACTTTATTAATGAAACTCTTAAGAAGTTCCTTATAAGTTGTAAATTTTATATCTGTGTATTCTACCTGGTTGCTTCGAGGAAAGGGGGGGGGGGGTCTTGAACATAAACATGTAAATTAGCATTACTTTGTAGAAAGAATTAAGGCTTATAATTTTAAAAACGTCAAGAAGAGTTGCTTGTGATATGAAAGTCAAGGTCATTTTATAAAGAATGCAAAACATAAAAGCGAAAAAGAGAAAAAGGAGGGGGGGGGGGTGTAAAGATGGCAATGTCTTCTACAGTTGACAAAAATAGGGGCGAATAAAATGCACACACATATCATATACAACCGTTTTTATTTATTATAAACTCGTTTCCATGGCAACGGCAAGGTTTTTCTGGCCTATCCCAATCACCCAATAGGTTTTAACTCTACACCAGTTCCTACGTAAATGAGCACTGAGCAGTCCTCGCAAACTATATATACGGGGGAAAAATCAATATTCTGTAGTGTTTAAGAAACGTTGGTCCTACGTTTTCGGAAATTCTAAGATATTTAAGGATATTTAATTCCTTCTTAATCCTATCAGGAAACTGGTAATACGTAAAATCTTCAAAGAGGGGCCTTTACATACCCTATGAATATTACAGAAAAAAGAAGTTAGAAAGACGAAGAAATAGAAAAAATCGACTTTTTAATCCAATTTCTGTGACGACCGGAAGTAATGACGACGGAAAGAATATTCATGGTGACATCTACAAGTCATTATCTATGATATCTGACAAAGTTAACTTTCATATCTTAAGCTGTTCTGGAGAAATGGAGCGGACATAGTCCTTTACCAAATTTCGTCTATACAATAATATTAAGAAATATAACAGAATGCCGTGTAAGGTTCACGTCAAAACATGGTTGACGCAAAACAATTCCTGAATTTTCCCCTTCAATTCGAGCATTTCTGCATTGGACAGGGCTGATGGTTGTTTATGAGATGAAAAACTATGTGTAAGCTTTCTTAGTTTAGCGGAATCATGAACATTTTCGGCGTGATGAATAATTTGTTTACAGTAGTGATGAGGCTTTCGCGCACCTGCAGGAGCGGATCCAAGGATTTACAAATGAATAAAATTTAATAGAAATGAAGTTTTAATACTTTTAAATATTATTTAATGAAATTATTAATATGCAAGTAATAGATATAGAAGAAAACGCGAAATGCTAATGAATGCAGCTGACAATCACTACTTTCTAAAGATAAATTAATTCTAAATAAAATAATTATAAATTCTAAAGACAAAACAGAAGAAGAATGAATGGTAGTAAAATATCAAATCACATCAGGGGAACCGAACTTTATTAATGAAACTCTTAAGAAGTTCCTTATAAGTTGTAAATTTTATATCTGTGTATTCTACCTGGTTGCTTCGAGGAAAGGGGGGGGGGGTCTTGAACATAAACATGTAAATTAGCATTACTTTGTAGAAAGAATTAAGGCTTATAATTTTAAAAACGTCAAGAAGAGTTGCTTGTGATATGAAAGTCAAGGTCATTTTATAAAGAATGCAAAACATAAAAGCGAAAAAGAGAAAAAGGAGGGGGGGGGGTGTAAAGATGGCAATGTCTTCTACAGTTGACAAAAATAGGGGCGAATAAAATGCACACACATATCATATACAACCGTTTTTATTTATTATAAACTCGTTTCCATGGCAACGGCAAGGTTTTTCTGGCCTATCCCAATCACCCAATAGGTTTTAACTCTACACCAGTTCCTACGTAAATGAGCACTGAGCAGTCCTCGCAAACTATATATACGGGGGAAAAATCAATATTCTGTAGTGTTTAAGAAACGTTGGTCCTACGTTTTCGGAAATTCTAAGATATTTAAGGATATTTAATTCCTTCTTAATCCTATCAGGAAACTGGTAATACGTAAAATCTTCAAAGAGGGGCCTTTACATACCCTATGAATATTACAGAAAAAAGAAGTTAGAAAGACGAAGAAATAGAAAAAATCGACTTTTTAATCCAATTTCTGTGACGACCGGAAGTAATGACGACGGAAAGAATATTCATGGTGACATCTACAAGTCATTATCTATGATATCTGACAAAGTTAACTTTCATATCTTAAGCTGTTCTGGAGAAATGGAGCGGACATAGTCCTTTACCAAATTTCGTCTATACAATAATATTAAGAATATAACAGAATGCCGTGTAAGGTTCACGTCAAAACATGGTTGACGCAAAACAATTCCTGAATTTTCCCCTTCAATTCGAGCATTTCTGCATTGGACAGGGCTGATGGTTGTTTATGAGATGAAAAACTATGTGTAAGCTTTCTTAGTTTAGCGGAATCATGAACATTTTCGGCGTGATGAATAATTTGTTTACAGTAGTGATGAGGCTTTCGCGCACCTGCAGGAGCGGATCCAAGGATTTACAAATGAATAAAATTTAATAGAAATGAAGTTTTAATACTTTTAAATATTATTTAATGAAATTATTAATATGCAAGTAATAGATATAGAAGAAAACGCGAAATGCTAATGAATGCAGCTGACAATCACTACTTTCTAAAGATAAATTAATTCTAAATAAAATAATTATAAATTCTAAAGACAAAACAGAAGAAGAATGAATGGTAGTAAAATATCAAATCACATCAGGGGAACCGAACTTTATTAATGAAACTCTTAAGAAGTTCCTTATAAGTTGTAAATTTTATATCTGTGTATTCTACCTGGTTGCTTCGAGGAAAGGGGGGGGGGGGTCTTGAACATAAACATGTAAATTAGCATTACTTTGTAGAAAGAATTAAGGCTTATAATTTTAAAAACGTCAAGAAGAGTTGCTTGTGATATGAAAGTCAAGGTCATTTTATAAAGAATGCAAAACATAAAAGCGAAAAAGAGAAAAAGGAGGGGGGGGGGTGTAAAGATGGCAATGTCTTCTACAGTTGACAAAAATAGGGGCGAATAAAATGCACACACATATCATATACAACCGTTTTTATTTATTATAAACTCGTTTCCATGGCAACGGCAAGGTTTTTCTGGCCTATCCCAATCACCCAATAGGTTTTAACTCTACACCAGTTCCTACGTAAATGAGCACTGAGCAGTCCTCGCAAACTATATATACGGGGGAAAAATCAATATTCTGTAGTGTTTAAGAAACGTTGGTCCTACGTTTTCGGAAATTCTAAGATATTTAAGGATATTTAATTCCTTCTTAATCCTATCAGGAAACTGGTAATACGTAAAATCTTCAAAGAGGGGCCTTTACATACCCTATGAATATTACAGAAAAAAGAAGTTAGAAAGACGAAGAAATAGAAAAAATCGACTTTTTAATCCAATTTCTGTGACGACCGGAAGTAATGACGACGGAAAGAATATTCATGGTGACATCTACAAGTCATTATCTATGATATCTGACAAAGTTAACTTTCATATCTTAAGCTGTTCTGGAGAAATGGAGCGGACATAGTCCTTTACCAAATTTCGTCTATACAATAATATTAAGAATATAACAGAATGCCGTGTAAGGTTCACGTCAAAACATGGTTGACGCAAAACAATTCCTGAATTTTCCCCTTCAATTCGAGCATTTCTGCATTGGACAGGGCTGATGGTTGTTTATGAGATGAAAAACTATGTGTAAGCTTTCTTAGTTTAGCGGAATCATGAACATTTTCGGCGTGATGAATAATTTGTTTACAGTAGTGATGAGGCTTTCGCGCACCTGCAGGAGCGGATCCAAGGATTTACAAATGAATAAAATTTAATAGAAATGAAGTTTTAATACTTTTAAATATTATTTAATGAAATTATTAATATGCAAGTAATAGATATAGAAGAAAACGCGAAATGCTAATGAATGCAGCTGACAATCACTACTTTCTAAAGATAAATTAATTCTAAATAAAATAATTATAAATTCTAAAGACAAAACAGAAGAAGAATGAATGGTAGTAAAATATCAAATCACATCAGGGGAACCGAACTTTATTAATGAAACTCTTAAGAAGTTCCTTATAAGTTGTAAATTTTATATCTGTGTATTCTACCTGGTTGCTTCGAGGAAAGGGGGGGGGGGGGTCTTGAACATAAACATGTAAATTAGCATTACTTTGTAGAAAGAATTAAGGCTTATAATTTTAAAAACGTCAAGAAGAGTTGCTTGTGATATGAAAGTCAAGGTCATTTTATAAAGAATGCAAAACATAAAAGCGAAAAAGAGAAAAAGGAGGGGGGGGGGGTGTAAAGATGGCAATGTCTTCTACAGTTGACAAAAATAGGGGCGAATAAAATGCACACACATATCATATACAACCGTTTTTATTTATTATAAACTCGTTTCCATGGCAACGGCAAGGTTTTTCTGGCCTATCCCAATCACCCAATAGGTTTTAACTCTACACCAGTTCCTACGTAAATGAGCACTGAGCAGTCCTCGCAAACTATATATACGGGGGAAAAATCAATATTCTGTAGTGTTTAAGAAACGTTGGTCCTACGTTTTCGGAAATTCTAAGATATTTAAGGATATTTAATTCCTTCTTAATCCTATCAGGAAACTGGTAATACGTAAAATCTTCAAAGAGGGGCCTTTACATACCCTATGAATATTACAGAAAAAAGAAGTTAGAAAGACGAAGAAATAGAAAAAATCGACTTTTTAATCCAATTTCTGTGACGACCGGAAGTAATGACGACGGAAAGAATATTCATGGTGACATCTACAAGTCATTATCTATGATATCTGACAAAGTTAACTTTCATATCTTAAGCTGTTCTGGAGAAATGGAGCGGACATAGTCCCTTTACCAAATTTCGTCTATACAATAATATTAAGAATATAACAGAATGCCGTGTAAGGTTCACGTCAAACATGGTTGACGCAAAACAATTCCTGAATTTTCCCCTTCAATTCGAGCATTTCTGCATTGGACAGGGCTGATGGTTGTTTATGAGATGAAAAACTATGTGTAAGCTTTCTTAGTTTAGCGGAATCATGAACATTTTCGGCGTGATGAATAATTTGTTTACAGTAGTGATGAGGCTTTCGCGCACCTGCAGGAGCGGATCCAAGGATTTACAAATGAATAAAATTTAATAGAAATGAAGTTTTAATACTTTTAAATATTATTTAATGAAAATTATTAATATGCAAGTAATAGATATAGAAGAAAACGCGAAATGCTAATGAATGCAGCTGACAATCACTACTTTCTAAAGATAAATTAATTCTAAATAAAATAAATTATAAATTCTAAAGACAAAACAGAAGAAGAATGAATGGTAGTAAAATATCAAATCACATCAGGGGAACCGAACTTTATTAATGAAACTCTTAAGAAGTTCCTTATAAGTTGTAAATTTTATATCTGTGTATTCTACCTGGTTGCTTCGAGGAAAGGGGGGGGGGGGGGGTCTTGAACATAAACATGTAAATTAGCATTACTTTGTAGAAAGAATTAAGGCTTATAATTTTAAAAACGTCAAGAAGAGTTGCTTGTGATATGAAAGTCAAGGTCATTTTATAAAGAATGCAAAACATAAAAGCGAAAAAGAGAAAAAGGAGGGGGGGGGGGTGTAAAGATGGCAATGTCTTCTACAGTTGACAAAAATAGGGGCGAATAAAATGCACACACATATCATATACAACCGTTTTATTTATTATAAACTCGTTTCCATGGCAACGGCAAGGTTTTTCTGGCCTATCCCAATCACCCAATAGGTTTTAACTCTACACCAGTTCCTACGTAAATGAGCACTGAGCAGTCCTCGCAAACTATATATACGGGGGAAAAATCAATATTCTGTAGTGTTTAAGAAACGTTGGTCCTACGTTTTCGGAAATTCTAAGATATTTAAGGATATTTAATTCCTTCTTAATCCTATCAGGAAACTGGTAATACGTAAAATCTTCAAAGAGGGGCCTTTACATACCCTATGAATATTACAGAAAAAAGAAGTTAGAAAGACGAAGAAATAGAAAAAATCGACTTTTTAATCCAATTTCTGTGACGACCGGAAGTAATGACGACGGAAAGAATATTCATGGTGACATCTACAAGTCATTATCTATGATATCTGACAAAGTTAACTTTCATATCTTAAGCTGTTCTGGAGAAATGGAGCGGACATAGTCCTTTACCAAATTTCGTCTATACAATAATATTAAGAATATAACAGAATGCCGTGTAAGGTTCACGTCAAAACATGGTTGACGCAAAACAATTCCTGAATTTTCCCCTTCAATTCGAGCATTTCTGCATTGGACAGGGCTGATGGTTGTTTATGAGATGAAAAACTATGTGTAAGCTTTCTTAGTTTAGCGGAATCATGAACATTTTCGGCGTGATGAATAATTTGTTTACAGTAGTGATGAGGCTTTCGCGCACCTGCAGGAGCGGATCCAAGGATTTACAAATGAATAAAATTTAATAGAAATGAAGTTTTAATACTTTTAAATATTATTTAATGAAATTATTAATATGCAAGTAATAGATATAGAAGAAAACGCGAAATGCTAATGAATGCAGCTGACAATCACTACTTTCTAAAGATAAATTAATTCTAAATAAAAATAATTATAAATTCTAAAGACAAAACAGAAGAAGAATGAATGGTAGTAAATATCAAATCACATCAGGGGAACCGAACTTTATTAATGAAACTCTTAAGAAGTTCCTTATAAGTTGTAAATTTTTATATCTGTGTATTCTACCTGGTTGCTTCGAGGAAAGGGGGGGGGGGGGTCTTGAACATAAACATGTAAATTAGCATTACTTTGTAGAAAGAATTAAGGCTTATAATTTTAAAAACGTCAAGAAGAGTTGCTTGTGATATGAAAGTCAAGGTCATTTTATAAAGAATGCAAAACATAAAAGCGAAAAAGAGAAAAAGGAGGGGGGGGGTGTAAAGATGGCAATGTCTTCTACAGTTGACAAAAATAGGGGCGAATAAATGCACACACATATCATATACAACCGTTTTTATTTATTATAAACTCGTTTCCATGGCAACGGCAAGGTTTTTCTGGCCTATCCCAATCACCCAATAGGTTTTAACTCTACACCAGTTCTACGTAAATGAGCACTGAGCAGTCCTCGCAAACTATATATACGGGGGAAAAATCAATATTCTGTAGTGTTTAAGAAACGTTGGTCCTACGTTTTCGGAAATTCTAAGATATTTAAGGATATTTAATTCCTTCTTAATCCTATCAGGAAACTGGTAATACGTAAAATCTTCAAAGAGGGGCCTTTACATACCCTATGAATATTACAGAAAAAAGAAGTTAGAAAGACGAAGAAATAGAAAAATCGACTTTTTAATCCAATTTCTGTGACGACCGGAAGTAATGACGACGGAAAGAATATTCATGGTGACATCTACAAGTCATTATCTATGATATCTGACAAAGTTAACTTTCATATCTTAAGCTGTTCTGGAGAAATGGAGCGGACATAGTCCTTTACCAAATTTCGTCTATACAATAATATTAAGAATATAACAGAATGCCGTGTAAGGTTCACGTCAAAACATGGTTGACGCAAAACAATTCCTGAATTTTCCCCTTCAATTCGAGCATTTCTGCATTGGACAGGGCTGATGGGAT
>NW_026890033.1:7500-12500 GCF_033153115.1 Saccostrea echinata
GTCCCCCTCGACCAGTTCGGCAGACGGTCGGTGCAGGCCGTCGAGGCAGCCGGCCGTCTCCCTCGAACAGCTCGGCACACGGTCGGTGCAGCCAGGTCGAGGGGCCGAGCGCGCAGGCCGGCCGGCCGTCTACCTCGACCAGCTCTACACACGGTCGGTGCAGGCAGGTCGAGGGGCCGAGCGCGCAGGTCGGCCGGCCGTCTCCCTCGACCAGCTGGGCACACGGTCGCTGCAGAACGTCGAGCCAGCCGGCAGTCTCCCTCGACCAGCTCGGCGCACGGTCGGTGCAGCCAGGTCGAGGGGCCGAGAGCTCAGGCCGGCCGGCCGGTCCCCTCGACCAGCTCTACACACGGTCGGTGCAGGCGGTCGAGGCAGCCGGCCGTCTCCCTCGACCCTCTCGGAACACGGTCGGTGCAGCCAGGTCGAGGGCCCGAGGGCGCAGGTCGGCCGGCCGTCTCCCTCGACCAGCTGGGCACACGGTCGCTGCAGAACGTCGAGGCAGCCGGCCGTCTCCCTCGACCAGCTGGGCACACGGTCGCTGCAGAACGTCGAGCCAGCCGGCCGTCTCCCTCGACCAGCTCGACGCACGGTCGGTGCAGCCAGGTCGAGGGGCCGAGCGCGCAGGCCGGCCGGCCGTCTCACTCGACCAGCTCGACGCACGGTCGGTGCAGGCCAGGTCGAGGGGCCGAGCGCGCAGGCCGGCCGGCCGTCTCCCTCGACCAGCTGGGCACACGGTCGCTGCAGAACGTCGAGGCAGCCGGCCGTCTCCCTCGACCAGCTCGGCGCACGGTTGGTGCAGCCAGGTCGAGGGGCAGAGCGCGCAGGCCAGCCGGCCGTCTCCCTCGACCAGCTGGGCACACGGTCGCTGCAGAACGGTCGAGGGGCCGAGAGTGCATGCCGGCCGGCGGTCCCCCTCGACCAGCTCTAAACACGGTCGGTGCAGGCCGTCGAGCAAGCCCGCCGTCTCCCTCGACTAGCTCGGCACACGGTCGGTGCAGCCAAGTCGAGGCAGCCGACCGTCTCCCCCGACCAGCTCGGCGCACGGTCGGTGCAGCCAGGTCGAGGGGCCGAGAGCGCAGGCCGGCCGGCCGTCCCCCTCGAGCAGCTCTACACACGGTCGGTGCAGGCGGTCGAGCCAGCCGGACGTCTCCCTCGACCAACTCGGCGCACGGTCGGTGCAGGCAGGTCGAGGGACAGAGCGCTAAGGCCAGCCGGCCGTCTCTCTCGACCAGCTCGACACACGGTCGGTGCAGAACGTCGAGCCAGCCGGCCGTCTCCCTCGACCAGCTCGGCGCAAGGTCGGTGCAGGCAGGTCGAGGGGCCGAGCGCGCAGGCAGGCCGGCCGGCCGTCTCCCTCGACCAGCTCTACACACGGTCGGTGCAGGCAGGTCGAGGGGCAGAGCGCGCAGGCCAGCCGGCCGTCTCCCTCGACCAGCTGGGCACACGGTCGGTGCAGGCCGTCGAGCCAGCCGGCCGTCTCCCTCGACCAGTTCGGCACACGGTCGGTGCAGGCCGTCGAGCCAGCCGGCCGTCTCCCTCGACCAGCTGGGCACACGGTCGGTGCAGGCCGTCGAGCCAGCCGGCCGTCTCCCTCGACCAGCTCGGCGCACGGTCTGTGCAGCCAGGTCGAGGGCCCGAGAGCGCAGGCCGGCCGTCCGTCCCCCTCGACCAGCTGGGCACACGGTCGCTGCAGAACGTCGAGCCAGCCGGCCGTCTCCCCCGACCAGCTCGGCGCACGGTCGGTGCAGCCAGGTCGAGGGGCCGAGAGCGCAGGCCGGCCGGCGGTCCCCCTCGACCAGCTCTAAACACGGTCGGTGCAGGCAGGTCGAGCCAGCCGTCCGTCTCCCTCGACCAGCTCGGCACACGGTCGGTGCAGCCAGTTCGAGGGGCAGAGAGCGCAGGCCGGCCGGCCGTCTCCCTCGACCGGTTCGGCAGACGGTCGGTGCAGGCCGTCGAGGCAGCCGGCCGTCTCCCTCGACCAGTTCGGCAGACGGTCGGTGCAGGCCGTCGAGCCAGCCGGCCGTCTCCCTCGACCAGCTCGGCGCACGGTCGGTGCAGCCAGGTCGAGGGGCAGAGCGCGCAGGCCAGCCGGCCGTCTCCCTCGACCAGTTCGGCAGACGGTCGGTGCAGGCCGTCGAGCCAGCCGGCCGTCTCCCTCGACCAGCTCGGCGCACGGTCGGTGCAGCCAGGTCGAGGGGCAGAGCGCGCAGGCCAGCCGACCGTCTCCCTCGACCAGTTCGGCAGACGGTCGGTGCAGGCCGTCGAGCCAGCCGGCCGTCTCCCTCGACCAGCTCGGCGCACGGTCGGTGTGGCCAGGTCGAGGGGCCGAGAGCGCAGGCCGGCCGTCCGTCCCCCTCGACCAGCTGGGCACACGGTCGCTGCAGAACGTCGAGCCAGCCGGCCGTCTCCCCCGACCAGCTCGGCGCACGGTCGGTGCAGCCAGGTCGAGGGGCCGAGAGCGCAGGCCGGCCGGCGGTCCCCCTCGACCAGCTCTAAACACGGTAGGTGCAGGCAGGTCGAGCCAGCCGTCCGTCTCCCTCGACCAGCTCGGCACACGGTCGGTGCAGGCCGTCGAGCCAGCCGGCCGTCTCCCTCGACCAGCTCGGCGCACGGTCGGTGCAGCCAGGTCGAGGGGCAGAGCGCGCAGGCCAGCCGGCCGTCTCCCTCGACCAGCTCGGCACACGGTCGGTGCAGACCGTCGAGGCAGACGGCCGTCTCCCTCGACCAGCTCTACACACGGTCGGTGCAGCCAGGTCGAGGGCCCGAGAGCGCAGGCCGGCCGGCCGTCCACCTCGACCAGCTCGGCACACGGTCGGTGCAGACCGTCGAGGCAGCCGGCCGTCTCCCTCGACCAGCTCGGCGCACGGTCGGTGTGGCCAGGTCGAGGGGCCGAGAGCGCAGGCCGGCCGTCCGTCCCCCTCGACCAGCTGGGCACACGGTCGCTGCAGAACGTCGAGCCAGCCGGCCGTCTCCCCCGACCAGCTCGGCGCACGGTCGGTGCAGCCAGGTCGAGGGGCAGAGAGCGCAGGCCGGCCGGCCGTCTCCCTCGACCAGCTCGGCACACGGTCGGTGCAGCCAGGTCGAGGGCCCGAGAGCGCAGGCCGGCCGTCCGTCGCCCTCGACCAGCTCGGCACACGGTCGGTGCAGGCAGGTCGAGGGGCAGAGCGCGCAGGCCGGCCGGCCGTCTCCCTCGACCAGTTCGGCAGACGGTCGGTGCAGGCCGTCGAGGCAGCCGGCCGTCTCCCTCGACCAGCTGGGCACACGGTCGGTGCAGGCCGTCGAGCCAGCCGGCCGTCTCCCTCGACCAGCTCGGCGCACGGTCGGTGCAGGCAGGTCGAGGGGCCGAGCGCGCAGGCAGGCCGGCCGGCCGTCTCCCTCGACCAGCTCTACACACGGTCGGTGCAGGCAGGTCGAGGGACAGAGCGCTCAGGCCGGCCGGCCGTCTCCCTCGACCAGCTCGGCAGACGGTCGGTGCAGACCGTCGAGGCAGCCGGCCGTCTCCCTCGACCAGCTCGGCACACGGTCGGTGCAGGCCGGTCGAGGGGCAGAGAGCGCAGGCCGACCGTCCGTCCCCCTCGACCAAGTTGCACGAAAAAAAACAAAAGAAATAATGGAATTGTCACTTAAGCTTTCCGAGGATCCCAGCCGGCAGACTGCCTCGACCCGCTCGGCAGACAGTCAGTGCGGTCCTCCATTCCTCCGATTTCGACCCCAGACTCAAGGTCCTGTAAAGTGTATACCCCAACTACCCCACCATCTGAGTTGGAATTTCGGTCAATTACAAAAGTCGCTTTTCCCCGCATTCGGACCATATCTTTCATAATTATAAGAGTTAAGAGACCAAACTTTCAGGAAAGTTTTTCTGGGGTCTGGTCTACAATCCCTGAAAAATTGGTGCCCCGGGGGGGTCGGGTTCGGGAGGTATGAAAAAAATCTACATTGTCACTGACTTGGAACTTTCCGACCTCATTGCCATTTTGATTGTATCTTTCGTACTCTTGGGCGTAAGTGGGTGTTCTTGGTATCGAAATGTTCGTCTGGACAAGAGGAAAAAAACTACGTACTACACTCCTCCCCATCATGCACAGAAATATTTCACATTGAAAAAAGGAAGTGTCACTTAAGCTTTTCTCCAAAAAGACATATTTTCAAAAATTCACTCCTCGAACCCTGGGACACACAGGTCCAATTTATCCCCCCAGGATTGTAGCCCTTGTCAAGGCCTTTCTTTTGATACCAAACAGGTCCACCTACTCCAAGGCCTAAGCCGTGCACTCTCAAAATGGCAATTTTACTCTGAAAAAATGGAAGTCACTTAAGCTATGCGAGGGGCCCAGCGCGCAGGCCAGCCGGCAGTCTCCCTCGGTCAGCTCGGCAGACGGTCGGTGTAGCCAGTCGAGGGGCCCAGCGCCTCGATTAAGTTGCACTGAAAAAAAAAAAAAGGAAGTGTCACTTCAGGTATCCGAGGGGCGCAGCGCGCAGGCCAGCCGGCAGTCTCCCTCGACCGGCTCGGCCGACAAGTCGGTGCAGCCAAGTCGAAGGGCCTAGCGCGCCGATAGGCCGGCAGTTGCAGTCGACTAAGTTGCACTGAAAATATGGAAGTGTCACTTCAGCTCTCCGAGGGGTCCAGTGCGCAGGTCAGCCGGCAGTCACGCTCGACCAGCTCGGCAGACAGTCGGTGCAGCCAAGTCGATTGCCGGCTGGCCTGCACGGACCGTGTTCCGAGATGGTCGAGGGAGACGGCCGGCTGGCTCGACCGTGTTCGCAGCTGGTCGAGGGAGGCGGACGGTCGGCCTGCGCTCTCGGCCCCTCGACCTGGCCTGCACCGACCGTGTTCCGAGATGGTCGAGGGAGACGGCCGGCTAACTCGACGGCCTGCGCCGACCGTGCGCCCAGCTGGTCGAGGGAGGCGGACGGTCGGCCTGCGCTCTCGGCCCCTCGACCTGGCCTGCACCGACCGTGCGCCGAGCTGGTCGAGGCGGACGGCCGGCTGGCTCGAC
>NW_026890033.1:22500-27350 GCF_033153115.1 Saccostrea echinata
CGCACGGTCGGTGCGGCCAGGTCGAGGGGCCGAGAGCGCAGGCCGACCGTCCGCCTCCCTCGACCAGCTGGGCGCACGGTCGGTGCAGGCCGTCGAGCCAGCCGGCCGTCCGCCTCGACCATCTCGGAACACGGTCGGTGCAGGCAGGTCGAGGGCCCGAGAGCGCAGGCCGCCCGGCCGTCCCCCTCGACCAGCTCTGCACACGGCCGGCGCAGGCGGTCGAGGCAGCCGGCCGTCCCCCTCGACCAGCTCGACGCACGGTCGGTGCAGCCAGGTCGAGGGGCCGAGAGCGCAGGCGGTCCGGCGGTCCCCCTCGACCAGTTCGGCAGACGGTCGGTGCAGGCCGTCGAGGCAGCCGGCCGTCTCCCTCGAACAGCTCGGCACACGGTCGGTGCAGCCAGGTCGAGGGGCCGAGCGCGCAGGCCGGCCGACCGTCTCCCTCGACCAGCTCTACACACGGTCGGTGCAGGCAGGTCGAGGGGCAGAGCGCGCAGGTCGGACGGCCGTTTCCCTCGACCAGCTGGGCACACGGTCGCTGCAGAACGTCGAGCCAGCCGGCCGTCTCCCCCGACCAGCTCGGCGCACGGTCGGTGCAGCCAGGTCGAGGGGCCGAGCGCGCAGGCCGTCCGGCCGTCCCCCTCGACCAGTTCGGCAGACGGTCGGTGCAGGCCGTCGAGGCAGCCGGCCGTCTCCCTCGAACAGCTCGGCACACGGTCGGTGCAGCCAGGTCGAGGGGCCGAGCGCGCAGGCCGGCCGGCCGTCTACCTCGACCAGCTCTACACACGGTCGGTGCAGGCAGGTCGAGGGGCCGAGCGCGCAGGTCGGCCGGCCGTCTCCCTCGACCAGCTGGGCACACGGTCGCTGCAGAACGTCGAGCCAGCCGGCAGTCTCCCTCGACCAGCTCGGCGCACGGTCGGTGCAGCCAGGTCGAGGGGCCGAGAGCTCAGGCCGGCCGGCCGGTCCCCTCGACCAGCTCTACACACGGTCGGTGCAGGCGGTCGAGGCAGCCGGCCGTCTCCCTCGACCCTCTCGGAACACGGTCGGTGCAGCCAGGTCGAGGGCCCGAGGGCGCAGGTCGGCCGGCCGTCTCCCTCGACCAGCTGGGCACACGGTCGCTGCAGAACGTCGAGGCAGCCGGCCGTCTCCCTCGACCAGCTGGGCACACGGTCGCTGCAGAACGTCGAGCCAGCCGGCCGTCTCCCTCGACCAGCTCGACGCACGGTCGGTGCAGCCAGGTCGAGGGGCCGAGCGCGCAGGCCGGCCGGCCGTCTCACTCGACCAGCTCGACGCACGGTCGGTGCAGGCCAGGTCGAGGGGCCGAGCGCGCAGGCCGGCCGGCCGTCTCCCTCGACCAGCTGGGCACACGGTCGCTGCAGAACGTCGAGGCAGCCGGCCGTCTCCCTCGACCAGCTCGGCGCACGGTTGGTGCAGCCAGGTCGAGGGGCAGAGCGCGCAGGCCAGCCGGCCGTCTCCCTCGACCAGCTGGGCACACGGTCGCTGCAGAACGGTCGAGGGGCCGAGAGTGCATGCCGGCCGGCGGTCCCCCTCGACCAGCTCTAAACACGGTCGGTGCAGGCCGTCGAGCAAGCCCGCCGTCTCCCTCGACTAGCTCGGCACACGGTCGGTGCAGCCAAGTCGAGGCAGCCGACCGTCTCCCCCGACCAGCTCGGCGCACGGTCGGTGCAGCCAGGTCGAGGGGCCGAGAGCGCAGGCCGGCCGGCCGTCCCCCTCGAGCAGCTCTACACACGGTCGGTGCAGGCGGTCGAGCCAGCCGGACGTCTCCCTCGACCAACTCGGCGCACGGTCGGTGCAGGCAGGTCGAGGGACAGAGCGCTAAGGCCAGCCGGCCGTCTCTCTCGACCAGCTCGACACACGGTCGGTGCAGAACGTCGAGCCAGCCGGCCGTCTCCCTCGACCAGCTCGGCGCAAGGTCGGTGCAGGCAGGTCGAGGGGCCGAGCGCGCAGGCAGGCCGGCCGGCCGTCTCCCTCGACCAGCTCTACACACGGTCGGTGCAGGCAGGTCGAGGGGCAGAGCGCGCAGGCCAGCCGGCCGTCTCCCTCGACCAGCTGGGCACACGGTCGGTGCAGGCCGTCGAGCCAGCCGGCCGTCTCCCTCGACCAGTTCGGCACACGGTCGGTGCAGGCCGTCGAGCCAGCCGGCCGTCTCCCTCGACCAGCTGGGCACACGGTCGGTGCAGGCCGTCGAGCCAGCCGGCCGTCTCCCTCGACCAGCTCGGCGCACGGTCTGTGCAGCCAGGTCGAGGGCCCGAGAGCGCAGGCCGGCCGTCCGTCCCCCTCGACCAGCTGGGCACACGGTCGCTGCAGAACGTCGAGCCAGCCGGCCGTCTCCCCCGACCAGCTCGGCGCACGGTCGGTGCAGCCAGGTCGAGGGGCCGAGAGCGCAGGCCGGCCGGCGGTCCCCCTCGACCAGCTCTAAACACGGTCGGTGCAGGCAGGTCGAGCCAGCCGTCCGTCTCCCTCGACCAGCTCGGCACACGGTCGGTGCAGCCAGTTCGAGGGGCAGAGAGCGCAGGCCGGCCGGCCGTCTCCCTCGACCGGTTCGGCAGACGGTCGGTGCAGGCCGTCGAGGCAGCCGGCCGTCTCCCTCGACCAGTTCGGCAGACGGTCGGTGCAGGCCGTCGAGCCAGCCGGCCGTCTCCCTCGACCAGCTCGGCGCACGGTCGGTGCAGCCAGGTCGAGGGGCAGAGCGCGCAGGCCAGCCGGCCGTCTCCCTCGACCAGTTCGGCAGACGGTCGGTGCAGGCCGTCGAGCCAGCCGGCCGTCTCCCTCGACCAGCTCGGCGCACGGTCGGTGCAGCCAGGTCGAGGGGCAGAGCGCGCAGGCCAGCCGACCGTCTCCCTCGACCAGTTCGGCAGACGGTCGGTGCAGGCCGTCGAGCCAGCCGGCCGTCTCCCTCGACCAGCTCGGCGCACGGTCGGTGTGGCCAGGTCGAGGGGCCGAGAGCGCAGGCCGGCCGTCCGTCCCCCTCGACCAGCTGGGCACACGGTCGCTGCAGAACGTCGAGCCAGCCGGCCGTCTCCCCCGACCAGCTCGGCGCACGGTCGGTGCAGCCAGGTCGAGGGGCCGAGAGCGCAGGCCGGCCGGCGGTCCCCCTCGACCAGCTCTAAACACGGTAGGTGCAGGCAGGTCGAGCCAGCCGTCCGTCTCCCTCGACCAGCTCGGCACACGGTCGGTGCAGGCCGTCGAGCCAGCCGGCCGTCTCCCTCGACCAGCTCGGCGCACGGTCGGTGCAGCCAGGTCGAGGGGCAGAGCGCGCAGGCCAGCCGGCCGTCTCCCTCGACCAGCTCGGCACACGGTCGGTGCAGACCGTCGAGGCAGACGGCCGTCTCCCTCGACCAGCTCTACACACGGTCGGTGCAGCCAGGTCGAGGGCCCGAGAGCGCAGGCCGGCCGGCCGTCCACCTCGACCAGCTCGGCACACGGTCGGTGCAGACCGTCGAGGCAGCCGGCCGTCTCCCTCGACCAGCTCGGCGCACGGTCGGTGTGGCCAGGTCGAGGGGCCGAGAGCGCAGGCCGGCCGTCCGTCCCCCTCGACCAGCTGGGCACACGGTCGCTGCAGAACGTCGAGCCAGCCGGCCGTCTCCCCCGACCAGCTCGGCGCACGGTCGGTGCAGCCAGGTCGAGGGGCAGAGAGCGCAGGCCGGCCGGCCGTCTCCCTCGACCAGCTCGGCACACGGTCGGTGCAGCCAGGTCGAGGGCCCGAGAGCGCAGGCCGGCCGTCCGTCGCCCTCGACCAGCTCGGCACACGGTCGGTGCAGGCAGGTCGAGGGGCAGAGCGCGCAGGCCGGCCGGCCGTCTCCCTCGACCAGTTCGGCAGACGGTCGGTGCAGGCCGTCGAGGCAGCCGGCCGTCTCCCTCGACCAGCTGGGCACACGGTCGGTGCAGGCCGTCGAGCCAGCCGGCCGTCTCCCTCGACCAGCTCGGCGCACGGTCGGTGCAGGCAGGTCGAGGGGCCGAGCGCGCAGGCAGGCCGGCCGGCCGTCTCCCTCGACCAGCTCTACACACGGTCGGTGCAGGCAGGTCGAGGGACAGAGCGCTCAGGCCGGCCGGCCGTCTCCCTCGACCAGCTCGGCAGACGGTCGGTGCAGACCGTCGAGGCAGCCGGCCGTCTCCCTCGACCAGCTCGGCACACGGTCGGTGCAGGCCGGTCGAGGGGCAGAGAGCGCAGGCCGACCGTCCGTCCCCCTCGACCAAGTTGCACGAAAAAAAACAAAAGAAATAATGGAATTGTCACTTAAGCTTTCCGAGGATCCCAGCCGGCAGACTGCCTCGACCCGCTCGGCAGACAGTCAGTGCGGTCCTCCATTCCTCCGATTTCGACCCCAGACTCAAGGTCCTGTAAAGTGTATACCCCAACTACCCCACCATCTGAGTTGGAATTTCGGTCAATTACAAAAGTCGCTTTTCCCCGCATTCGGACCATATCTTTCATAATTATAAGAGTTAAGAGACCAAACTTTCAGGAAAGTTTTTCTGGGGTCTGGTCTACAATCCCTGAAAAATTGGTGCCCCGGGGGGGTCGGGTTCGGGAGGTATGAAAAAAATCTACATTGTCACTGACTTGGAACTTTCCGACCTCATTGCCATTTTGATTGTATCTTTCGTACTCTTGGGCGTAAGTGGGTGTTCTTGGTATCGAAATGTTCGTCTGGACAAGAGGAAAAAAACTACGTACTACACTCCTCCCCATCATGCACAGAAATATTTCACATTGAAAAAAGGAAGTGTCACTTAAGCTTTTCTCCAAAAAGACATATTTTCAAAAATTCACTCCTCGAACCCTGGGACACACAGGTCCAATTTATCCCCCCAGGATTGTAGCCCTTGTC
>NW_026890034.1:0-35687 GCF_033153115.1 Saccostrea echinata
AGACTGATTCAGAATTTTTTTGATGCTTATGAGAAGTAAATAATTTAAGACTCTGATATACTAATTGATTCTTATCTAACCCATCCTGCTGATTAAGTATGTGCAGAAATGTTTCACTACCCCCCAGTGAAAGGCACTTAGAGAAATAGCAGGTGCCCCCTATTATATTTGTTTACAATTAATTTAGACAAGAGAAAGGCAATCCTTTTGACAACAAATTAAAGTTCAGTCTCTGTAGTCTTAAACAGTACTATCCATAAGCTACATTATTGAAATTTATGCCTAGAAAAGGGGAATTCTGATCAATTTTAAAAAATCAAGAAATGCAATAAGTATTACTTTAAACCCCAAAATGTACCACACAACAATAGGCTGGAAAGTGAAAAGATGAAAAATATACCTGCGATGTACAGAAACTGTCCAACAAAATACATTCGGTGGATAGCGAGTCTCCGTCTTCTTTTATAGAGAAAATGCTCATGCGGATCAGGTACCAACCTCTCCCAGGGCCGAGGAAGCTGAAAGATGAAAGTCCTCTACAGTGCTTAAATGAAAATGAATCAGTAAAGTTAGTCAAATTAAGCATAAAGCATTAATGATACAGCAATATTTTTCAAGTTTTCTGAAAATTAACAATTTACATAAATGCTACATAAGCTGAATATTTAAAAAATGGATCCCCCAAGGGTGGGGTACATGTTATACAATATTACATGTAATTACATGTAAATACATGAAAGGTCAAATGTGATACATGAAGTTTAAAGTCATTCCAGTAATTCAGGGAAAAAAATCAGAAACCTAAGGTCTCAACAATTAAGATTTCATCATGTTGAAATTCTGCATGTCTGGTTGGCAAGTCTAAGGGAAGTAACTCTAAGTACAAAAACTGGAAAGCAGCAGAAAATGGGTTACAGAGGGCCACCCTGATGAAATAACAGGCAGTAAGAAAGGGAAAATACAGACCTTTGTGTAGCTACAACAAAGAAACAACTTATAACTACAAATTCCTCACCCTCAGTCCAAGAGAAGCAATCCAGAGGACCACCCACACGACCAGGCATGAGATGTCAAGACAGAAAAAATGTGCTCCTTTCACATGACCACCAAAAAAAGGCCTTTTTAAGGGTCACCCAAAGTATTCGAAAAGATACCGAAAGTGCAAACGTTTAAGAAACTAAATAAAAATGAACACCAGGTCACAGCCCTACATTTTCATATATGTACACATATAAAGCAATAACATAAAAATACATACATGTACATACATAATACATACATATATTTATACAAACATACAAACATTCATCATAAGAGCAATCTGATGCACTTTATTAACTTACTTTCCTCCTCTGGCTATGTAAACTGCACAATCCTATACTAATTTCTACTTTCTTCTCTACCCCCCCCCCCCCCTCCCCCTTTACAAAGGTCACAATTCCCAACAATCCCCATCCCCCCAAAACTAATAAAGTTTTCTACTATTTTTTCTCTCGGCACGTCTTCAATACTCAAATAAATAACTAAAAATAACTTTTTCATGACTTTCAATTCACTAAACATTGTAAAAGTTGGGGTCTCTATAGGGAAAAGAGTACCAATTATTTTCCCATAGAACTCTATACAAACCTTATGCCTTCTCAGTACTTTACCATATCACTTTCAGACAAATCCTTAACACCGTTTGAAAATTCATTCTAAGCGCTTCTAAAAAAACTCCCCAAAAATATATGGTCCCGTGGCGTTTATAGGTCAAAATTGCAGTTGTTTACAACTTATAGCGATCGGCAGTAAATGACACTCTGCAAAAAATTTCAACCCCCACTCCTACAATCTCCCCTGATATTTCTATATTTTCTGTAATATTCTTACATTCCATCATTTATTTCAAACATTAATATTTTTACTTTAAAATGAAAAAAATTACATACCTGAATTCAGCCAATCAGGTAATGCACACTATTCAGTACTCTATACTACTTTGTGTAACAAACAAAACCACGTGTACATCCGGGGATTTGGTACTCTCATTCCTATACTCACATATTTACCTATCCCAGAATTAGTCAATTTTGTAATTTTCAAAGACCTTATACCTACCAATGTATATGTATGAAATTTGAGGCCTGTCACTTCAGTGTCTTGGAAACTGTGACCAATCTTAATTAATGACACCTCCCTGCTGCAAGGAGTGTTTTAGGGAATGAATAATTTTCATTCCTGTGACCCGACCCGGATATAGTTGTAACTGTCATGAAGAAAATATTTATACAATTGCATGATTTTGTTTTTTAATGTTAATAAAATGATATAAAGTCACATTTGTGTCAAATTTTTCATAAGGGTGGATTCTACCCACAATTCAAAAAAAGCTCCAAAATTTGACAAATCATAGCTAATTAAGCAAAAATTTAAAGTTTTTAAAAAGACTGATTCAGAATTTTTTTGATGCTTATGAGAAGTAAATAATTTAAGACTCTGATATACTAATTGATTCTTATCTAACCCATCCTGCTGATTAAGTATGTGCAGAAATGTTTCACTACCCCCCAGTGAAAGGCACTTAGAGAAATAGCAGGTGCCCCCTATTATATTTGTTTACAATTAATTTAGACAAGAGAAAGGCAATCCTTTTGACAACAAATTAAAGTTCAGTCTCTGTAGTCTTAAACAGTACTATCCATAAGCTACATTATTGAAATTTATGCCTAGAAAAGGGGAATTCTGATCAATTTTAAAAAATCAAGAAATGCAATAAGTATTACTTTAAACCCCAAAATGTACCACACAACAATAGGCTGGAAAGTGAAAAGATGAAAAATATACCTGCGATGTACAGAAAACTGTCCAACAAAATACATTCGGTGGATAGCGAGTCTCCGTCTTCTTTTATAGAGAAAATGCTCATGCGGATCAGGTACCAACCTCTCCCAGGGCCGAGGAAGCTGAAAGATGAAAGTCCTCTACAGTGCTTAAATGAAAATGAATCAGTAAAGTTAGTCAAATTAAGCATAAAGCATTAATGATACAGCAATATTTTTCAAGTTTTCTGAAAAATTAACAATTTACATAAATGCTACATAAGCTGAATATTTAAAAAATGGATCCCCCAAGGGTGGGGTACATGTTATACAATATTACATGTAATTACATGTAAATACATGAAAGGTCAAATGTGATACATGAAGTTTAAAGTCATTCCAGTAATTCAGGGAAAAAAATCAGAAACCTAAGGTCTCAACAATTAAGATTTCATCATGTTGAAATTCTGCATGTCTGGTTGGCAAGTCTAAGGGAAGTAACTCTAAGTACAAAAACTGGAAAGCAGCAGAAAATGGGTTACAGAGGGCCACCCTGATGAAATAACAGGCAGTAAGAAAGGGAAAATACAGACCTTTGTGTAGCTACAACAAAGAAACAACTTATAACTACAAATTCCTCACCCTCAGTCCAAGAGAAGCAATCCAGAGGACCACCCACACGACCAGGCATGAGATGTCAAGACAGAAAAAATGTGCTCCTTTCACATGACCACCAAAAAAGGCCTTTTTAAGGGTCACCCAAAGTATTCGAAAAGATACCGAAAGTGCAAACGTTTAAGAAACTAAATAAAAATGAACACCAGGTCACAGCCCCTACATTTTCATATATGTACACATATAAAGCAATAACATAAAAATACATACATGTACATACATAATACATACATATATTTATACAAACATACAAACATTCATCATAAGAGCAATCTGATGCACTTTATTAACTTACTTTCCTCCTCTGGCTATGTAAACTGCACAATCCTATACTAATTTCTACTTTCTTCTCTACCCCCCCCCCCCTCCCCCTTTACAAAGGTCACAATTCCCAACAATCCCCATCCCCCCAAAACTAATAAAGTTTTCTACTATTTTTTCTCTCGGCACGTCTTCAATACTCAAATAAATAACTAAAAATAACTTTTCATGACTTTCAATTCACTAAACATTGTAAAAGTTGGGGTCTCTATAGGGAAAAGAGTACCAATTATTTTCCCATAGAATCTATACAAACCTTATGCCTTCTCAGTACTTTACCATATCACTTTCAGACAAATCCTTAACACCGTTTGAAAATTCATTCTAAGCGCTTCTAAAAAAACTCCCCAAAAATATATGGTCCCGTGGCGTTTATAGGTCAAAATTGCAGTTGTTTACAACTTATAGCGATCGGCAGTAAATGACACTCTGCAAAAAATTTCAACCCCCACTCCTACAATCTCCCCTGATATTTCTATATTTTCTGTAATATTCTTACATTCCATCATTTATTTCAAACATTAATATTTTTACTTTAAAATGAAAAAAATTACATACCTGAATTCAGCCAATCAGGTAATGCACACTATTCAGTACTCTATACTACTTTGTGTAACAAACAAAACCACGTGTACATCCGGGGATTTGGTACTCTCATTCCTATACTCACATATTTACCTATCCCAGAATTAGTCAATTTTGTAATTTTCAAAGACCTTATACCTACCAATGTATATGTATGAAATTTGAGGCCTGTCACTTCAGTGTCTTGGAAACTGTGACCATCTTAATTAATGACACCTCCCTGCTGCAAGGAGTGTTTTAGGGAATGAATAATTTTCATTCCTGTGACCCGACCCGGATATAGTTGTAACTGTCATGAAGAAAATATTTATACAATTGCATGATTTTGTTTTTTAATGTTAATAAAATGATATAAAGTCACATTTGTGTCAATTTTTTCATAAGGGTGGATTCTACCCACAATTCAAAAAAAGCTCCAAAATTTGACAAATCATAGCTAATTAAGCAAAATTTAAAGTTTTTAAAAAGACTGATTCAGAATTTTTTTGATGCTTATGAGAAGTAAATAATTTAAGACTCTGATATACTAATTGATTCTTATCTAACCCATCCTGCTGATTAAGTATGTGCAGAAATGTTTCACTACCCCCCAGTGAAAGGCACTTAGAGAAATAGCAGGTGCCCCCTATTATATTTGTTTACAATTAATTTAGACAAGAGAAAGGCAATCCTTTTGACAACAAATTAAAGTTCAGTCTCTGTAGTCTTAAACAGTACTATCCATAAGCTACATTATTGAAATTTATGCCTAGAAAAGGGGAATTCTGATCAATTTTAAAAAATCAAGAAATGCAATAAGTATTACTTTAAACCCCAAAATGTACCACACAACAATAGGCTGGAAAGTGAAAAGATGAAAAATATACCTGCGATGTACAGAAAACTGTCCAACAAAATACATTCGGTGGATAGCGAGTCTCCGTCTTCTTTTATAGAGAAAATGCTCATGCGGATCAGGTACCAACCTCTCCCAGGGCCGAGGAAGCTGAAAGATGAAAGTCCTCTACAGTGCTTAAATGAAAATGAATCAGTAAAGTTAGTCAAATTAAGCATAAAGCATTAATGATACAGCAATATTTTTCAAGTTTTCTGAAAAATTAACAATTTACATAAATGCTACATAAGCTGAATATTTAAAAAATGGATCCCCCAAGGGTGGGGTACATGTTATACAATATTACATGTAATTACATGTAAATACATGAAAGGTCAAATGTGATACATGAAGTTTAAAGTCATTCCAGTAATTCAGGGAAAAAAATCAGAAACCTAAGGTCTCAACAATTAAGATTTCATCATGTTGAAATTCTGCATGTCTGGTTGGCAAGTCTAAGGGAAGTAACTCTAAGTACAAAAACTGGAAAGCAGCAGAAAATGGGTTACAGAGGGCCACCCTGATGAAATAACAGGCAGTAAGAAAGGGAAAATACAGACCTTTGTGTAGCTACAACAAAGAAACAACTTATAACTACAAATTCCTCACCCTCAGTCCAAGAGAAGCAATCCAGAGGACCACCCACACGACCAGGCATGAGATGTCAAGACAGAAAAAATGTGCTCCTTTCACATGACCACCAAAAAAAGGCCTTTTTAAGGGTCACCCAAAGTATTCGAAAAGATACCGAAAGTGCAAACGTTTAAGAAACTAAATAAAAATGAACACCAGGTCACAGCCCCTACATTTTCATATATGTACACATATAAAGCAATAACATAAAAATACATACATGTACATACATAATACATACATATATTTATACAAACATACAAACATTCATCATAAGAGCAATCTGATGCACTTTATTAACTTACTTTCCTCCTCTGGCTATGTAAACTGCACAATCCTATACTAATTTCTACTTTCTTCTCTACCCCCCCCCCCCTCCCCCTTTACAAAGGTCACAATTCCCAACAATCCCCATCCCCCCAAAACTAATAAAGTTTTCTACTATTTTTTCTCTCGGCACGTCTTCAATACTCAAATAAATAACTAAAAATAACTTTTCATGACTTTCAATTCACTAAACATTGTAAAAGTTGGGGTCTCTATAGGGAAAAGAGTACCAATTATTTTCCCATAGAACTCTATACAAACCTTATGCCTTCTCAGTACTTTACCATATCACTTTCAGACAAATCCTTAACACCGTTTGAAAATTCATTCTAAGCGCTTCTAAAAAAACTCCCCAAAAATATATGGTCCCGTGGCGTTTATAGGTCAAAATTGCAGTTGTTTACAACTTATAGCGATCGGCAGTAAATGACACTCTGCAAAAAATTTCAACCCCCACTCCTACAATCTCCCCTGATATTTCTATATTTTCTGTAATATTCTTACATTCCATCATTTATTTCAAACATTAATATTTTTACTTTAAAATGAAAAAAATTACATACCTGAATTCAGCCAATCAGGTAATGCACACTATTCAGTACTCTATACTACTTTGTGTAACAAACAAAACCACGTGTACATCCGGGGATTTGGTACTCTCATTCCTATACTCACATATTTACCTATCCCAGAATTAGTCAATTTTGTAATTTTCAAAGACCTTATACCTACCAATGTATATGTATGAAATTTGAGGCCTGTCACTTCAGTGTCTTGGAAACTGTGACCATCTTAATTAATGACACCTCCCTGCTGCAAGGAGTGTTTTAGGGAATGAATAATTTTCATTCCTGTGACCCGACCCGGATATAGTTGTAACTGTCATGAAGAAAATATTTATACAATTGCATGATTTTGTTTTTTAATGTTAATAAAATGATATAAAGTCACATTTGTGTCAATTTTTTCATAAGGGTGGATTCTACCCACAATTCAAAAAAAGCTCCAAAATTTGACAAATCATAGCTAATTAAGCAAAATTTAAAGTTTTTAAAAAGACTGATTCAGAATTTTTTTGATGCTTATGAGAAGTAAATAATTTAAGACTCTGATATACTAATTGATTCTTATCTAACCCATCCTGCTGATTAAGTATGTGCAGAAATGTTTCACTACCCCCCAGTGAAAGGCACTTAGAGAAATAGCAGGTGCCCCCTATTATATTTGTTTACAATTAATTTAGACAAGAGAAAGGCAATCCTTTTGACAACAAATTAAAGTTCAGTCTCTGTAGTCTTAAACAGTACTATCCATAAGCTACATTATTGAAATTTATGCCTAGAAAAGGGGAATTCTGATCAATTTTAAAAAATCAAGAAATGCAATAAGTATTACTTTAAACCCCAAAATGTACCACACAACAATAGGCTGGAAAGTGAAAAGATGAAAAATATACCTGCGATGTACAGAAAACTGTCCAACAAAATACATTCGGTGGATAGCGAGTCTCCGTCTTCTTTTATAGAGAAAATGCTCATGCGGATCAGGTACCAACCTCTCCCAGGGCCGAGGAAGCTGAAAGATGAAAGTCCTCTACAGTGCTTAAATGAAAATGAATCAGTAAAGTTAGTCAAATTAAGCATAAAGCATTAATGATACAGCAATATTTTTCAAGTTTTCTGAAAAATTAACAATTTACATAAATGCTACATAAGCTGAATATTTAAAAAATGGATCCCCCAAGGGTGGGGTACATGTTATACAATATTACATGTAATTACATGTAAATACATGAAAGGTCAAATGTGATACATGAAGTTTAAAGTCATTCCAGTAATTCAGGGAAAAAAATCAGAAACCTAAGGTCTCAACAATTAAGATTTCATCATGTTGAAATTCTGCATGTCTGGTTGGCAAGTCTAAGGGAAGTAACTCTAAGTACAAAAACTGGAAAGCAGCAGAAAATGGGTTACAGAGGGCCACCCTGATGAAATAACAGGCAGTAAGAAAGGGAAAATACAGACCTTTGTGTAGCTACAACAAAGAAACAACTTATAACTACAAATTCCTCACCCTCAGTCCAAGAGAAGCAATCCAGAGGACCACCCACACGACCAGGCATGAGATGTCAAGACAGAAAAAATGTGCTCCTTTCACATGACCACCAAAAAAAGGCCTTTTTAAGGGTCACCCAAAGTATTCGAAAAGATACCGAAAGTGCAAACGTTTAAGAAACTAAATAAAAATGAACACCAGGTCACAGCCCCTACATTTTCATATATGTACACATATAAAGCAATAACATAAAAATACATACATGTACATACATAATACATACATATATTTATACAAACATACAAACATTCATCATAAGAGCAATCTGATGCACTTTATTAACTTACTTTCCTCCTCTGGCTATGTAAACTGCACAATCCTATACTAATTTCTACTTTCTTCTCTACCCCCCCCCCTCCCCCTTTACAAAGGTCACAATTCCCAACAATCCCCATCCCCCCAAAACTAATAAAGTTTTCTACTATTTTTTCTCTCGGCACGTCTTCAATACTCAAATAAATAACTAAAAATAACTTTTCATGACTTTCAATTCACTAAACATTGTAAAAGTTGGGGTCTCTATAGGGAAAAGAGTACCAATTATTTTCCCATAGAACTCTATACAAACCTTATGCCTTCTCAGTACTTTACCATATCACTTTCAGACAAATCCTTAACACCGTTTGAAAATTCATTCTAAGCGCTTCTAAAAAAACTCCCCAAAAATATATGGTCCCGTGGCGTTTATAGGTCAAAATTGCAGTTGTTTACAACTTATAGCGATCGGCAGTAAATGACACTCTGCAAAAAATTTCAACCCCCACTCCTACAATCTCCCCTGATATTTCTATATTTTCTGTAATATTCTTACATTCCATCATTTATTTCAAACATTAATATTTTTACTTTAAAATGAAAAAAATTACATACCTGAATTCAGCCAATCAGGTAATGCACACTATTCAGTACTCTATACTACTTTGTGTAACAAACAAAACCACGTGTACATCCGGGGATTTGGTACTCTCATTCCTATACTCACATATTTACCTATCCCAGAATTAGTCAATTTTGTAATTTTCAAAGACCTTATACCTACCAATGTATATGTATGAAATTTGAGGCCTGTCACTTCAGTGTCTTGGAAACTGTGACCATCTTAATTAATGACACCTCCCTGCTGCAAGGAGTGTTTTAGGGAATGAATAATTTTCATTCCTGTGACCCGACCCGGATATAGTTGTAACTGTCATGAAGAAAATATTTATACAATTGCATGATTTTGTTTTTTAATGTTAATAAAATGATATAAAGTCACATTTGTGTCAATTTTTTCATAAGGGTGGATTCTACCCACAATTCAAAAAAAGCTCCAAAATTTGACAAATCATAGCTAATTAAGCAAAATATTTAAAAGATTTTAAAAGACTGATTCAGAATTTTTTGAGATGCTTATGAGAAGTAAATAATTTAAGTACTCTGATATACTAATTGATTCTTATCTAAACCATCCTGCTGATTAAGTATGTGCAGAAATGTTTCACTTCCCCCAGTGAAAGGCACTTAGAGAAATAGCAGGTGCCCCTATTATATTTGTTTACAATAATTTAGACAAGAGAAAGGCAATCCTTTTGACAACAAATTAAAGTTCAGTCTCTGTAGTCTTAAACAGTACTATCCATAAGCTACATTATTGAAATTTATGCCTAGAAAAGGGGAATTCTGATCAATTTTAAAAAATCAAGAAATGCAATAAGTATTACTTTAAACCCCAAAATGTACCACACAACAATAGGCTGGAAAGTGAAAAGATGAAAAATATGAAAAGATGAAAAATATACCTGCGATGTTACAGAAAACTGTCCAACAAAATACATTCGGTGGATAGTCGAGTCTCCGTCTTCTTTTATAGAGAAAATGCTCATGCGGATCAGGTACCACCTCTCCCAGGGCCGAGGAAGCTGAAAGATGAAAGTCCTCTACAGTGCTTAAATGAAAATGAATCAGTAAAGTTAGTCAAATTAAGCATAAAGCATTAATGATACAGCAATATTTTCAAGTTTTCTGAAAAATTAACATTTACATAAATGCTACATAAGCTGAATATTTAAAAATGGATCCCCCAAGGGTGGGGTACATGTTATACAATATTACATGTAATTACATGTAAATACATGAAAGGTCAAATGTGATACATGAAGTTTAAAGTCATTCCAGTATTCAGGGAAAAAAATCAGAAACCTAAGGTCTCAACAATTAAGATTTCATCATGTTGAAATTCTGCATGTCTGGTTGGCAAGTCTAAGGGAAGTAACTCTAAGTACAAAAACTGGAAAGCAGCAGAAATGGGTTACAGAGGGCCACCCTGATGAAATAACAGGCAGTAAGAAAGGAAAATACAGACCTTTGTGTAGCTACAACAAAGAAACAACTTATAACTACAAATTCCTCACCCTCAGTCCAAGAGAAGCAATCCAGAGGACCACCCACACGACCAGGCATGAGATGTCAAGACAGAAAAATGTGCTCCTTTCACATGACCACCAAAAAAAGGCCTTTTTAAGGGTCACCCAAAGTATTCGAAAAGATACCGAAAGTGCAAACGTTTAAGAAACTAAATAAAAATGAACACCAGGTCACAGCCCCTACATTTTCATATATGTACACATATAAGCAATAACATAAAAATACATACATGTACATACATAATACATACATATATTTATACAAACATACAAACATTCATCATAAGAGCAATCTGATGCACTTTATTAACTTACTTTCCTCCTCTGGCTATGTAAACTGCACAATCCTATACTAATTTCTACTTTCTTCTCTACCCCCCCCCCCCTCCCCCTTTACAAAGGTCACAATTCCCAACAATCCCCATCCCCCCAAAACTAATAAAGTTTTCTACTATTTTTTCTCTCGGCACGTCTTCAATACTCAAATAAATAACTAAAAATAACTTTTCATGACTTTCAATTCACTAAACATTGTAAAAGTTGGGGTCTCTATAGGGAAAAGAGTACCAATTATTTTCCCATAGAACTCTATACAAACCTTATGCCTCTCAGTACTTTACCATATCACTTTCAGACAAATCCTTAACACCGTTTGAAAATTCATTCTAAGCGCTTCTAAAAAAACTCCCAAAAATATATGGTCCCGTGCGTTTATAGGTCAAAATTGCAGTTGTTTACAACTTATAGCGATCGGCAGTAAATGACACTCTGCAAAAAATTTCAACCCCAACTCCTACAATCTCCCCTGATATTTCTATATTTTCTGTAATATTCTTACATTCCATCATTTATTTCAAACATTAATATTTTTACTTTAAAATGAAAAAAATTACATACCTGAATTCAGCCAATCAGGTAATGCACACTATTCAGTACTCTATACTACTTTGTGTAACAAACAAAACCACGTGTACATCCGGGGATTTGGTACTCTCATTCCTATACTCACATATTTACCTATCCCAGAAATTAGTCAATTTGTAATTTTCAAAGACCTTATACCTACCAATGTATATGTATGAAATTTGAGGCCTGTCACTTCAGTGTCTTGGAAACTGTGACCATCTTAATTAATGACACCTCCCTGCTGCAAGGAGTGTTTTAGGGAATGAATAATTTTCATTCCTGTGACCCGACCCGGATATAGTTGTAACTGTCATGAAGAAAATATTTATACAATTGCATGATTTTGTTTTTTAATGTTAATAAAATGATATAAAGTCACATTTGTGTCAATTTTTTCATAGGGTGGATTCTACCCACAATTCAAAAAAAGCTCCAAAATTGACAAATCATAGCTAATTAAGCAAAATTTAAAGTTTTTAAAAAGACTGATTCAGAATTTTTTTGATGCTTATGAGAAGTAAATAATTTAAGACTCTGATATACCTAATTGATTCTTATCTAACCATCCTGCTGATTAAGTATGTGCAGAAATGTTTCACTACCCCCCAGTGAAAGGCACTTAGAGAAATAGCAGGTGCCCCCTATTATATTTGTTTACAATTAATTTAGACAAGAGAAAGGCAATCCTTTTGACAACAAATTAAAGTTCAGTCTCTGTAGTCTTAAACAGTACTATCCATAAGCTACATTATTGAAATTTATGCCTAGAAAAGGGGAATTCTGATCAATTTTAAAAAATCAAGAAATGCAATAAGTATTACTTTAAACCCCAAAATGTACCACACAACAATAGGCTGGAAAGTGAAAAGATGAAAAATATACCTGCGATGTACAGAAAACTGTCCAACAAAATACATTCGGTGGATAGCGAGTCTCCGTCTTCTTTTATAGAGAAAATGCTCATGCGGATCAGGTACCACACTCTCCCAGGGCCGAGGAAGCTGAAAGATGAAAGTCCTCTACAGTGCTTAATGAAAATGAATCAGTAAAGTTAGTCAAATTAAGCATAAAGCATTAATGATACAGCAATATTTTTCAAGTTTTCTGAAAAATTAACAATTTACATAAATGCTACATAAGCTGAATATTTAAAAAATGGATCCCCCAAGGGTGGGGTACATGTTATACAATATTACATGTAATTACATGTAAATACATGAAAGGTCAAATGTGATACATGAAGTTTAAAGTCATTCCAGTAATTCAGGGAAAAAAATCAGAAACCTAAGGTCTCAACAATTAAGATTTCATCATGTTGAAATTCTGCATGTCTGGTTGGCAAGTCTAAGGGAAGTAACTCTAAGTACAAAAACTGGAAAGCAGCAGAAAATGGGTTACAGAGGGCCACCCTGATGAAATAACAGGCAGTAAGAAAGGGAAAATACAGACCTTTGTGTAGCTACAACAAAGAAACAACTTATAACTACAAATTCCTCACCCTCAGTCCAAGAGAAGCAATCAGAGGACCACCCACACGACCAGGCATGAGATGTCAAGACAGAAAAAATGTGCTCCTTTCACATGACCACCAAAAAAAGGCCTTTTTAAGGGTCACCCAAAGTATTCGAAAAGATACCGAAAGTGCAAACGTTTAAGAAACTAAATAAAAATGAACACCAGGTCACAGCCCCTACATTTTCATATATGTACACATATAAAGCAATAACATAAAAATACATACATGTACATACATAATACATACATATATTTATACAAACATACAAACATTCATCATAAGAGCAATCTGATGCACTTTATTAACTTACTTTCCTCCTCTGGCTATGTAAACTGCACAATCCTATACTAATTTCTACTTTCTTCTCTACCCCCCCCTCCCCTTTACAAAGGTCACAATTCCCAACAATCCCCATCCCCCCAAAACTAATAAAGTTTTCTACTATTTTTTCTCTCGGCACGTCTTCAATACTCAAATAAATAACTAAAAATAACTTTTCATGACTTTCAATTCACTAAACATTGTAAAAGTTGGGGTCTCTATAGGGAAAAGAGTACCAATTATTTTCCCATAGAACTCTATACAAACCTTATGCCTTCTCAGTACTTTACCATATCACTTTCAGACAAATCCTTAACACCGTTTGAAAATTCATTCTAAGCGCTTCTAAAAAAACTCCCCAAAAATATATGGTCCCGTGGCGTTTATAGGTCAAAATTGCAGTTGTTTACAACTTATAGCGATCGGCAGTAAATGACACTCTGCAAAAAATTTCAACCCCCACTCCTACAATCTCCCCTGATATTTCTATATTTTCTGTAATATTCTTACATTCCATCATTTATTTCAAACATTAATATTTTTACTTTAAAATGAAAAAAATTACATACCTGAATTCAGCCAATCAGGTAATGCACACTATTCAGTACTCTATACTACTTTGTGTAACAAACAAAACCACGTGTACATCCGGGGATTTGGTACTCTCATTCCTATACTCACATATTTACCTATCCCAGAATTAGTCAATTTTGTAATTTTCAAAGACCTTATACCTACCAATGTATATGTATGAAATTTGAGGCCTGTCACTTCAGTGTCTTGGAAACTGTGACCATCTTAATTAATGACACCTCCCTGCTGCAAGGAGTGTTTTAGGGAATGAATAATTTTCATTCCTGTGACCCGACCCGGATATAGTTGTAACTGTCATGAAGAAATATTTATACAATTGCATGATTTTGTTTTTTAATGTTAATAAAATGATATAAAGTCACATTTGTGTCAATTTTTTCATAAGGGTGGATTCTACCCACAATTCAAAAAAAGCTCCAAAATTTGACAAATCATAGCTAATTAAGCAAAATTTAAAGTTTTTAAAAAAGACTGATTCAGAATTTTTTTGATGCTTATGAGAAGTAAATAATTAAGACTCTGATATACTAATTGATTCTTATCTAACCCATCCTGCTGATTAAGTATGTGCAGAAATGTTTCACTACCCCCCAGTGAAAGGCACTTAGAGAAATAGCAGGTGCCCCCTATTATATTTGTTTACAATTAATTTAGACAAGAGAAAGGCAATCCTTTTGACAACAAATTAAAGTTCAGTCTCTGTAGTCTTAAACAGTACTATCCATAAGCTACATTATTGAAATTTATGCCTAGAAAAGGGGAATTCTGATCAATTTTAAAAAATCAAGAAATGCAATAAGTATTACTTTAAACCCCAAAATGTACCACACAACAATAGGCTGGAAAGTGAAAAGATGAAAAATATACCTGCGATGTACAGAAAACTGTCCAACAAAATACATTCGGTGGATAGCGAGTCTCCGTCTTCTTTTATAGAGAAAATGCTCATGCGGATCAGGTACCAACCTCTCCCAGGGCCGAGGAAGCTGAAAGATGAAAGTCCTCTACAGTGCTTAAATGAAAATGAATCAGTAAAGTTAGTCAAATTAAGCATAAAGCATTAATGATACAGCAATATTTTTCAAGTTTTCTGAAAAATTAACAATTTACATAAATGCTACATAAGCTGAATATTTAAAAAATGGATCCCCCAAGGGTGGGGTACATGTTATACAATATTACATGTAATTACATGTAAATACATGAAAGGTCAAATGTGATACATGAAGTTTAAAGTCATTCCAGTAATTCAGGGAAAAAAATCAGAAACCTAAGGTCTCAACAATTAAGATTTCATCATGTTGAAATTCTGCATGTCTGGTTGGCAAGTCTAAGGGAAGTAACTCTAAGTACAAAAACTGGAAAGCAGCAGAAAATGGGTTACAGAGGGCCACCCTGATGAAATAACAGGCAGTAAGAAAGGGAAAATACAGACCTTTGTGTAGCTACAACAAAGAAACAACTTATAACTACAAATTCCTCACCCTCAGTCCAAGAGAAGCAATCCAGAGGACCACCCACACGACCAGGCATGAGATGTCAAGACAGAAAAAATGTGCTCCTTTCACATGACCACCAAAAAAAGGCCTTTTTAAGGGTCACCCAAAGTATTCGAAAAGATACCGAAAGTGCAAACGTTTAAGAAACTAAATAAAAATGAACACCAGGTCACAGCCCCTACATTTTCATATATGTACACATATAAAGCAATAACATAAAAATACATACATGTACATACATAATACATACATATATTTATACAAACATACAAACATTCATCATAAGAGCAATCTGATGCACTTTATTAACTTACTTTCCTCCTCTGGCTATGTAAACTGCACAATCCTATACTAATTTCTACTTTCTTCTCTACCCCCCCCCCCCTCCCCCTTTACAAAGGTCACAATTCCCAACAATCCCCATCCCCCCAAAACTAATAAAGTTTTCTACTATTTTTTCTCTCGGCACGTCTTCAATACTCAAATAAATAACTAAAAATAACTTTTCATGACTTTCAATTCACTAAACATTGTAAAAGTTGGGGTCTCTATAGGGAAAAGAGTACCAATTATTTTCCCATAGAACTCTATACAAACCTTATGCCTTCTCAGTACTTTACCATATCACTTTCAGACAAATCCTTAACACCGTTTGAAAATTCATTCTAAGCGCTTCTAAAAAAACTCCCCAAAAATATATGGTCCCGTGGCGTTTATAGGTCAAAATTGCAGTTGTTTACAACTTATAGCGATCGGCAGTAAATGACACTCTGCAAAAAATTTCAACCCCCACTCCTACAATCTCCCCTGATATTTCTATATTTTCTGTAATATTCTTACATTCCATCATTTATTTCAAACATTAATATTTTTACTTTAAAATGAAAAAAATTACATACCTGAATTCAGCCAATCAGGTAATGCACACTATTCAGTACTCTATACTACTTTGTGTAACAAACAAAACCACGTGTACATCCGGGGATTTGGTACTCTCATTCCTATACTCACATATTTACCTATCCCAGAATTAGTCAATTTTGTAATTTTCAAAGACCTTATACCTACCAATGTATATGTATGAAATTTGAGGCCTGTCACTTCAGTGTCTTGGAAACTGTGACCATCTTAATTAATGACACCTCCCTGCTGCAAGGAGTGTTTTAGGGAATGAATAATTTTCATTCCTGTGACCCGACCCGGATATAGTTGTAACTGTCATGAAGAAAATATTTATACAATTGCATGATTTTGTTTTTTAATGTTAATAAAATGATATAAAGTCACATTTGTGTCAATTTTTTCATAAGGGTGGATTCTACCCACAATTCAAAAAAAGCTCCAAAATTTGACAAATCATAGCTAATTAAGCAAAATTTAAAGTTTTTAAAAAGACTGATTCAGAATTTTTTTGATGCTTATGAGAAGTAAATAATTTAAGACTCTGATATACTAATTGATTCTTATCTAACCCATCCTGCTGATTAAGTATGTGCAGAAATGTTTCACTACCCCCCAGTGAAAGGCACTTAGAGAAATAGCAGGTGCCCCCTATTATATTTGTTTACAATTAATTTAGACAAGAGAAAGGCAATCCTTTTGACAACAAATTAAAGTTCAGTCTCTGTAGTCTTAAACAGTACTATCCATAAGCTACATTATTGAAATTTATGCCTAGAAAAGGGGAATTCTGATCAATTTTAAAAAATCAAGAAATGCAATAAGTATTACTTTAAACCCCAAAATGTACCACACAACAATAGGCTGGAAAGTGAAAAGATGAAAAATATACCTGCGATGTACAGAAAACTGTCCAACAAAATACATTCGGTGGATAGCGAGTCTCCGTCTTCTTTTATAGAGAAAATGCTCATGCGGATCAGGTACCAACCTTCCCAGGGCCGAGGAAGCTGAAAGATGAAAGTCCTCTACAGTGCTTAAATGAAAATGAATCAGTAAAGTTAGTCAAATTAAGCATAAAGCATTAATGATACAGCAATATTTTTCAAGTTTTCTGAAAAATTAACAATTTACATAAATGCTACATAAGCTGAATATTTAAAAAATGGATCCCCCAAGGGTGGGGTACATGTTATACAATATTACATGTAATTACATGTAAATACATGAAAGGTCAAATGTGATACATGAAGTTTAAAGTCATTCCAGTAATTCAGGGAAAAAAATCAGAAACCTAAGGTCTCAACAATTAAGATTTCATCATGTTGAAATTCTGCATGTCTGGTTGGCAAGTCTAAGGGAAGTAACTCTAAGTACAAAAACTGGAAAGCAGCAGAAAATGGGTTACAGAGGGCCACCCTGATGAAATAACAGGCAGTAAGAAAGGGAAAATACAGACCTTTGTGTAGCTACAACAAAGAAACAACTTATAACTACAAATTCCTCACCCTCAGTCCAAGAGAAGCAATCCAGAGGACCACCCACACGACCAGGCATGAGATGTCAAGACAGAAAAAATGTGCTCCTTTCACATGACCACCAAAAAGCCTTTTTAAGGGTCACCCAAAGTATTCGAAAAGATACCGAAAGTGCAAACGTTTAAGAAACTAAATAAAAATGAACACCAGGTCACAGCCCCTACATTTTCATATATGTACACATATAAAGCAATAACATAAAAATACATACATGTACATACATAATACATACATATATTTATACAAACATACAAACATTCATCATAAGAGCAATCTGATGCACTTTATTAACTTACTTTCCTCCTCTGGCTATGTAAACTGCACAATCCTATACTAATTTCTACTTTCTTCTCTACCCCCCCCCCCCTCCCCCTTTACAAAGGTCACAATTCCCAACAATCCCCATCCCCCCAAAACTAATAAAGTTTTCTACTATTTTTTCTCTCGGCACGTCTTCAATACTCAAATAAATAACTAAAAATAACTTTTCATGACTTTCAATTCACTAAACATTGTAAAAGTTGGGGTCTCTATAGGGAAAAGAGTACCAATTATTTTCCCATAGAACTCTATACAAACCTTATGCCTTCTCAGTACTTTACCATATCACTTTCAGACAAATCCTTAACACCGTTTGAAAATTCATTCTAAGCGCTTCTAAAAAAACTCCCCAAAAATATATGGTCCCGTGGCGTTTATAGGTCAAAATTGCAGTTGTTTACAACTTATAGCGATCGGCAGTAAATGACACTCTGCAAAAAATTTCAACCCCCACTCCTACAATCTCCCCTGATATTTCTATATTTTCTGTAATATTCTTACATTCCATCATTTATTTCAAACATTAATATTTTTACTTTAAAATGAAAAAAATTACATACCTGAATTCAGCCAATCAGGTAATGCACACTATTCAGTACTCTATACTACTTTGTGTAACAAACAAAACCACGTGTACATCCGGGGATTTGGTACTCTCATTCCTATACTCACATATTTACCTATCCCAGAATTAGTCAATTTTGTAATTTTCAAAGACCTTATACCTACCAATGTATATGTATGAAATTTGAGGCCTGTCACTTCAGTGTCTTGGAAACTGTGACCATCTTAATTAATGACACCTCCCTGCTGCAAGGAGTGTTTTAGGGAATGAATAATTTTCATTCCTGTGACCCGACCCGGATATAGTTGTAACTGTCATGAAGAAAATATTTATACAATTGCATGATTTTGTTTTTTAATGTTAATAAAATGATATAAAGTCACATTTGTGTCAATTTTTTCATAAGGGTGGATTCTACCCACAATTCAAAAAAAGCTCCAAAATTTGACAAATCATAGCTAATTAAGCAAAATTTAAAGTTTTTAAAAAGACTGATTCAGAATTTTTTTGATGCTTATGAGAAGTAAATAATTTAAGACTCTGATATACTAATTGATTCTTATCTAACCCATCCTGCTGATTAAGTATGTGCAGAAATGTTTCACTACCCCCCAGTGAAAGGCACTTAGAGAAATAGCAGGTGCCCCCTATTATATTTGTTTACAATTAATTTAGACAAGAGAAAGGCAATCCTTTTGACAACAAATTAAAGTTCAGTCTCTGTAGTCTTAAACAGTACTATCCATAAGCTACATTATTGAAATTTATGCCTAGAAAAGGGGAATTCTGATCAATTTTAAAAAATCAAGAAATGCAATAAGTATTACTTTAAACCCCAAAATGTACCACACAACAATAGGCTGGAAAGTGAAAAGATGAAAAATATACCTGCGATGTACAGAAAACTGTCCAACAAAATACATTCGGTGGATAGCGAGTCTCCGTCTTCTTTTATAGAGAAAATGCTCATGCGGATCAGGTACCAACCTCTCCCAGGGCCGAGGAAGCTGAAAGATGAAAGTCCTCTACAGTGCTTAAATGAAAATGAATCAGTAAAGTTAGTCAAATTAAGCATAAAGCATTAATGATACAGCAATATTTTTCAAGTTTTCTGAAAAATTAACAATTTACATAAATGCTACATAAGCTGAATATTTAAAAAATGGATCCCCCAAGGGTGGGGTACATGTTATACAATATTACATGTAATTACATGTAAATACATGAAAGGTCAAATGTGATACATGAAGTTTAAAGTCATTCCAGTAATTCAGGGAAAAAAATCAGAAACCTAAGGTCTCAACAATTAAGATTTCATCATGTTGAAATTCTGCATGTCTGGTTGGCAAGTCTAAGGGAAGTAACTCTAAGTACAAAAACTGGAAAGCAGCAGAAAATGGGTTACAGAGGGCCACCCTGATGAAATAACAGGCAGTAAGAAAGGGAAAATACAGACCTTTGTGTAGCTACAACAAAGAAACAACTTATAACTACAAATTCCTCACCCTCAGTCCAAGAGAAGCAATCCAGAGGACCACCCACACGACCAGGCATGAGATGTCAAGACAGAAAAAATGTGCTCCTTTCACATGACCACCAAAAAAAGGCCTTTTTAAGGGTCACCCAAAGTATTCGAAAAGATACCGAAAGTGCAAACGTTTAAGAAACTAAATAAAAATGAACACCAGGTCACAGCCCCTACATTTTCATATATGTACACATATAAAGCAATAACATAAAAATACATACATGTACATACATAATACATACATATATTTATACAAACATACAAACATTCATCATAAGAGCAATCTGATGCACTTTATTAACTTACTTTCCTCCTCTGGCTATGTAAACTGCACAATCCTATACTAATTTCTACTTTCTTCTCTACCCCCCCCCCCTCCCCCTTTACAAAGGTCACAATTCCCAACAATCCCCATCCCCCCAAAACTAATAAAGTTTTCTACTATTTTTTCTCTCGGCACGTCTTCAATACTCAAATAAATAACTAAAAATAACTTTTCATGACTTTCAATTCACTAAACATTGTAAAAGTTGGGGTCTCTATAGGGAAAAGAGTACCAATTATTTTCCCATAGAACTCTATACAAACCTTATGCCTTCTCAGTACTTTACCATATCACTTTCAGACAAATCCTTAACACCGTTTGAAAATTCATTCTAAGCGCTTCTAAAAAAACTCCCCAAAAATATATGGTCCCGTGGCGTTTATAGGTCAAAATTGCAGTTGTTTACAACTTATAGCGATCGGCAGTAAATGACACTCTGCAAAAAATTTCAACCCCCACTCCTACAATCTCCCCTGATATTTCTATATTTTCTGTAATATTCTTACATTCCATCATTTATTTCAAACATTAATATTTTTACTTTAAAATGAAAAAAATTACATACCTGAATTCAGCCAATCAGGTAATGCACACTATTCAGTACTCTATACTACTTTGTGTAACAAACAAAACCACGTGTACATCCGGGGATTTGGTACTCTCATTCCTATACTCACATATTTACCTATCCCAGAATTAGTCAATTTTGTAATTTTCAAAGACCTTATACCTACCAATGTATATGTATGAAATTTGAGGCCTGTCACTTCAGTGTCTTGGAAACTGTGACCATCTTAATTAATGACACCTCCCTGCTGCAAGGAGTGTTTTAGGGAATGAATAATTTTCATTCCTGTGACCCGACCCGGATATAGTTGTAACTGTCATGAAGAAAATATTTATACAATTGCATGATTTTGTTTTTTAATGTTAATAAAATGATATAAAGTCACATTTGTGTCAATTTTTTCATAAGGGTGGATTCTACCCACAATTCAAAAAAAGCTCCAAAATTTGACAAATCATAGCTAATTAAGCAAAATTTAAAGTTTTTAAAAAGACTGATTCAGAATTTTTTTGATGCTTATGAGAAGTAAATAATTTAAGACTCTGATATACTAATTGATTCTTATCTAACCCATCCTGCTGATTAAGTATGTGCAGAAATGTTTCACTACCCCCCAGTGAAAGGCACTTAGAGAAATAGCAGGTGCCCCCTATTATATTTGTTTACAATTAATTTAGACAAGAGAAAGGCAATCCTTTTGACAACAAATTAAAGTTCAGTCTCTGTAGTCTTAAACAGTACTATCCATAAGCTACATTATTGAAATTTATGCCTAGAAAAGGGGAATTCTGATCAATTTTAAAAAATCAAGAAATGCAATAAGTATTACTTTAAACCCCAAAATGTACCACACAACAATAGGCTGGAAAGTGAAAAGATGAAAAATATACCTGCGATGTACAGAAAACTGTCCAACAAAATACATTCGGTGGATAGCGAGTCTCCGTCTTCTTTTATAGAGAAAATGCTCATGCGGATCAGGTACCAACCTCTCCCAGGGCCGAGGAAGCTGAAAGATGAAAGTCCTCTACAGTGCTTAAATGAAAATGAATCAGTAAAGTTAGTCAAATTAAGCATAAAGCATTAATGATACAGCAATATTTTTCAAGTTTTCTGAAAAATTAACAATTTACATAAATGCTACATAAGCTGAATATTTAAAAAATGGATCCCCCAAGGGTGGGGTACATGTTATACAATATTACATGTAATTACATGTAAATACATGAAAGGTCAAATGTGATACATGAAGTTTAAAGTCATTCCAGTAATTCAGGGAAAAAAATCAGAAACCTAAGGTCTCAACAATTAAGATTTCATCATGTTGAAATTCTGCATGTCTGGTTGGCAAGTCTAAGGGAAGTAACTCTAAGTACAAAAACTGGAAAGCAGCAGAAAATGGGTTACAGAGGGCCACCCTGATGAAATAACAGGCAGTAAGAAAGGGAAAATACAGACCTTTGTGTAGCTACAACAAAGAAACAACTTATAACTACAAATTCCTCACCCTCAGTCCAAGAGAAGCAATCCAGAGGACCACCCACACGACCAGGCATGAGATGTCAAGACAGAAAAAATGTGCTCCTTTCACATGACCACCAAAAAAAGGCCTTTTTAAGGGTCACCCAAAGTATTCGAAAAGATACCGAAAGTGCAAACGTTTAAGAAACTAAATAAAAATGAACACCAGGTCACAGCCCCTACATTTTCATATATGTACACATATAAAGCAATAACATAAAAATACATACATGTACATACATAATACATACATATATTTATACAAACATACAAACATTCATCATAAGAGCAATCTGATGCACTTTATTAACTTACTTTCCTCCTCTGGCTATGTAAACTGCACAATCCTATACTAATTTCTACTTTCTTCTCTCCCCCCCCCCCCTCCCCCTTTACAAAGGTCACAATTCCCAACAATCCCCATCCCCCCAAAACTAATAAAGTTTTCTACTATTTTTTCTCTCGGCACGTCTTCAATACTCAAATAAATAACTAAAAATAACTTTTCATGACTTTCAATTCACTAAACATTGTAAAAGTTGGGGTCTCTATAGGGAAAAGAGTACCAATTATTTTCCCATAGAACTCTATACAAACCTTATGCCTTCTCAGTACTTTACCATATCACTTTCAGACAAATCCTTAACACCGTTTGAAAATTCATTCTAAGCGCTTCTAAAAAAACTCCCCAAAAATATATGGTCCCGTGGCGTTTATAGGTCAAAATTGCAGTTGTTTACAACTTATAGCGATCGGCAGTAAATGACACTCTGCAAAAAATTTCAACCCCCACTCCTACAATCTCCCCTGATATTTCTATATTTTCTGTAATATTCTTACATTCCATCATTTATTTCAAACATTAATATTTTTACTTTAAAATGAAAAAAATTACATACCTGAATTCAGCCAATCAGGTAATGCACACTATTCAGTACTCTATACTACTTTGTGTAACAAACAAAACCACGTGTACATCCGGGGATTTGGTACTCTCATTCCTATACTCACATATTTACCTATCCCAGAATTAGTCAATTTTGTAATTTTCAAAGACCTTATACCTACCAATGTATATGTATGAAATTTGAGGCCTGTCACTTCAGTGTCTTGGAAACTGTGACCATCTTAATTAATGACACCTCCCTGCTGCAAGGAGTGTTTTAGGGAATGAATAATTTTCATTCCTGTGACCCGACCCGGATATAGTTGTAACTGTCATGAAGAAAATATTTATACAATTGCATGATTTTGTTTTTTAATGTTAATAAAATGATATAAAGTCACATTTGTGTCAATTTTTTCATAAGGGTGGATTCTACCCACAATTCAAAAAAAGCTCCAAAATTTGACAAATCATAGCTAATTAAGCAAAATTTAAAGTTTTTAAAAAGACTGATTCAGAATTTTTTTGATGCTTATGAGAAGTAAATAATTTAAGACTCTGATATACTAATTGATTCTTATCTAACCCATCCTGCTGATTAAGTATGTGCAGAAATGTTTCACTACCCCCCAGTGAAAGGCACTTAGAGAAATAGCAGGTGCCCCCTATTATATTTGTTTACAATTAATTTAGACAAGAGAAAGGCAATCCTTTTGACAACAAATTAAAGTTCAGTCTCTGTAGTCTTAAACAGTACTATCCATAAGCTACATTATTGAAATTTATGCCTAGAAAAGGGGAATTCTGATCAATTTTAAAAAATCAAGAAATGCAATAAGTATTACTTTAAACCCCAAAATGTACCACACAACAATAGGCTGGAAAGTGAAAAGATGAAAAATATACCTGCGATGTACAGAAAACTGTCCAACAAAATACATTCGGTGGATAGCGAGTCTCCGTCTTCTTTTATAGAGAAAATGCTCATGCGGATCAGGTACCAACCTCTCCCAGGGCCGAGGAAGCTGAAAGATGAAAGTCCTCTACAGTGCTTAAATGAAAATGAATCAGTAAAGTTAGTCAAATTAAGCATAAAGCATTAATGATACAGCAATATTTTTCAAGTTTTCTGAAAAATTAACAATTTACATAAATGCTACATAAGCTGAATATTTAAAAAATGGATCCCCCAAGGGTGGGGTACATGTTATACAATATTACATGTAATTACATGTAAATACATGAAAGGTCAAATGTGATACATGAAGTTTAAAGTCATTCCAGTAATTCAGGGAAAAAAATCAGAAACCTAAGGTCTCAACAATTAAGATTTCATCATGTTGAAATTCTGCATGTCTGGTTGGCAAGTCTAAGGGAAGTAACTCTAAGTACAAAAACTGGAAAGCAGCAGAAAATGGGTTACAGAGGGCCACCCTGATGAAATAACAGGCAGTAAGAAAGGGAAAATACAGACCTTTGTGTAGCTACAACAAAGAAACAACTTATAACTACAAATTCCTCACCCTCAGTCCAAGAGAAGCAATCCAGAGGACCACCCACACGACCAGGCATGAGATGTCAAGACAGAAAAAATGTGCTCCTTTCACATGACCACCAAAAAAAGGCCTTTTTAAGGGTCACCCAAAGTATTCGAAAAGATACCGAAAGTGCAAACGTTTAAGAAACTAAATAAAAATGAACACCAGGTCACAGCCCCTACATTTTCATATATGTACACATATAAAGCAATAACATAAAAATACATACATGTACATACATAATACATACATATATTTATACAAACATACAAACATTCATCATAAGAGCAATCTGATGCACTTTATTAACTTACTTTCCTCCTCTGGCTATGTAAACTGCACAATCCTATACTAATTTCTACTTTCTTCTCTACCCCCCCCCCCTCCCCCTTTACAAAGGTCACAATTCCCAACAATCCCCATCCCCCCAAAACTAATAAAGTTTTCTACTATTTTTTCTCTCGGCACGTCTTCAATACTCAAATAAATAACTAAAAATAACTTTTCATGACTTTCAATTCACTAAACATTGTAAAAGTTGGGGTCTCTATAGGGAAAAGAGTACCAATTATTTTCCCATAGAACTCTATACAAACCTTATGCCTTCTCAGTACTTTACCATATCACTTTCAGACAAATCCTTAACACCGTTTGAAAATTCATTCTAAGCGCTTCTAAAAAAACTCCCCAAAAATATATGGTCCCGTGGCGTTTATAGGTCAAAATTGCAGTTGTTTACAACTTATAGCGATCGGCAGTAAATGACACTCTGCAAAAAATTTCAACCCCCACTCCTACAATCTCCCCTGATATTTCTATATTTTCTGTAATATTCTTACATTCCATCATTTATTTCAAACATTAATATTTTTACTTTAAAATGAAAAAAATTACATACCTGAATTCAGCCAATCAGGTAATGCACACTATTCAGTACTCTATACTACTTTGTGTAACAAACAAAACCACGTGTACATCCGGGGATTTGGTACTCTCATTCCTATACTCACATATTTACCTATCCCAGAATTAGTCAATTTTGTAATTTTCAAAGACCTTATACCTACCAATGTATATGTATGAAATTTGAGGCCTGTCACTTCAGTGTCTTGGAAACTGTGACCATCTTAATTAATGACACCTCCCTGCTGCAAGGAGTGTTTTAGGGAATGAATAATTTTCATTCCTGTGACCCGACCCGGATATAGTTGTAACTGTCATGAAGAAAATATTTATACAATTGCATGATTTTGTTTTTTAATGTTAATAAAATGATATAAAGTCACATTTGTGTCAATTTTTTCATAAGGGTGGATTCTACCCACAATTCAAAAAAAGCTCCAAAATTTGACAAATCATAGCTAATTAAGCAAAATTTAAAGTTTTTAAAAAGACTGATTCAGAATTTTTTTGATGCTTATGAGAAGTAAATAATTTAAGACTCTGATATACTAATTGATTCTTATCTAACCCATCCTGCTGATTAAGTATGTGCAGAAATGTTTCACTACCCCCCAGTGAAAGGCACTTAGAGAAATAGCAGGTGCCCCCTATTATATTTGTTTACAATTAATTTAGACAAGAGAAAGGCAATCCTTTTGACAACAAATTAAAGTTCAGTCTCTGTAGTCTTAAACAGTACTATCCATAAGCTACATTATTGAAATTTATGCCTAGAAAAGGGGAATTCTGATCAATTTTAAAAAATCAAGAAATGCAATAAGTATTACTTTAAACCCCAAAATGTACCACACAACAATAGGCTGGAAAGTGAAAAGATGAAAAATATACCTGCGATGTACAGAAAACTGTCCAACAAAATACATTCGGTGGATAGCGAGTCTCCGTCTTCTTTTATAGAGAAAATGCTCATGCGGATCAGGTACCAACCTCTCCCAGGGCCGAGGAAGCTGAAAGATGAAAGTCCTCTACAGTGCTTAAATGAAAATGAATCAGTAAAGTTAGTCAAATTAAGCATAAAGCATTAATGATACAGCAATATTTTTCAAGTTTTCTGAAAAATTAACAATTTACATAAATGCTACATAAGCTGAATATTTAAAAAATGGATCCCCCAAGGGTGGGGTACATGTTATACAATATTACATGTAATTACATGTAAATACATGAAAGGTCAAATGTGATACATGAAGTTTAAAGTCATTCCAGTAATTCAGGGAAAAAAATCAGAAACCTAAGGTCTCAACAATTAAGATTTCATCATGTTGAAATTCTGCATGTCTGGTTGGCAAGTCTAAGGGAAGTAACTCTAAGTACAAAAACTGGAAAGCAGCAGAAAATGGGTTACAGAGGGCCACCCTGATGAAATAACAGGCAGTAAGAAAGGGAAAATACAGACCTTTGTGTAGCTACAACAAAGAAACAACTTATAACTACAAATTCCTCACCCTCAGTCCAAGAGAAGCAATCCAGAGGACCACCCACACGACCAGGCATGAGATGTCAAGACAGAAAAAATGTGCTCCTTTCACATGACCACCAAAAAAAGGCCTTTTTAAGGGTCACCCAAAGTATTCGAAAAGATACCGAAAGTGCAAACGTTTAAGAAACTAAATAAAAATGAACACCAGGTCACAGCCCCTACATTTTCATATATGTACACATATAAAGCAATAACATAAAAATACATACATGTACATACATAATACATACATATATTTATACAAACATACAAACATTCATCATAAGAGCAATCTGATGCACTTTATTAACTTACTTTCCTCCTCTGGCTATGTAAACTGCACAATCCTATACTAATTTCTACTTTCTTCTCTACCCCCCCCTCCCCCTTTACAAAGGTCACAATTCCCAACAATCCCCATCCCCCCAAAACTAATAAAGTTTTCTACTATTTTTTCTCTCGGCACGTCTTCAATACTCAAATAAATAACTAAAAATAACTTTTCATGACTTTCAATTCACTAAACATTGTAAAAGTTGGGGTCTCTATAGGGAAAAGAGTACCAATTATTTTCCCATAGAACTCTATACAAACCTTATGCCTTCTCAGTACTTTACCATATCACTTTCAGACAAATCCTTAACACCGTTTGAAAATTCATTCTAAGCGCTTCTAAAAAAACTCCCCAAAAATATATGGTCCCGTGGCGTTTATAGGTCAAAATTGCAGTTGTTTACAACTTATAGCGATCGGCAGTAAATGACACTCTGCAAAAAATTTCAACCCCCACTCCTACAATCTCCCCTGATATTTCTATATTTTCTGTAATATTCTTACATTCCATCATTTATTTCAAACATTAATATTTTTACTTTAAAATGAAAAAAATTACATACCTGAATTCAGCCAATCAGGTAATGCACACTATTCAGTACTCTATACTACTTTGTGTAACAAACAAAACCACGTGTACATCCGGGGATTTGGTACTCTCATTCCTATACTCACATATTTACCTATCCCAGAATTAGTCAATTTTGTAATTTTCAAAGACCTTATACCTACCAATGTATATGTATGAAATTTGAGGCCTGTCACTTCAGTGTCTTGGAAACTGTGACCATCTTAATTAATGACACCTCCCTGCTGCAAGGAGTGTTTTAGGGAATGAATAATTTTCATTCCTGTGACCCGACCCGGATATAGTTGTAACTGTCATGAAGAAAATATTTATACAATTGCATGATTTTGTTTTTTAATGTTAATAAAATGATATAAAGTCACATTTGTGTCAATTTTTTCATAAGGGTGGATTCTACCCACAATTCAAAAAAAGCTCCAAAATTTGACAAATCATAGCTAATTAAGCAAAATTTAAAGTTTTTAAAAGACTGATTCAGAATTTTTTTGATGCTTATGAGAAGTAAATAATTTAAGACTCTGATATACTAATTGATTCTTATCTAACCCATCCTGCTGATTAAGTATGTGCAGAAATGTTTCACTACCCCCCAGTGAAAGGCACTTAGAGAAATAGCAGGTGCCCCCTATTATATTTGTTTACAATTAATTTAGACAAGAGAAAGGCAATCCTTTTGACAACAAATTAAAGTTCAGTCTCTGTAGTCTTAAACAGTACTATCCATAAGCTACATTATTGAAATTTATGCCTAGAAAAGGGGAATTCTGATCAATTTTAAAAAATCAAGAAATGCAATAAGTATTACTTTAAACCCCAAAATGTACCACACAACAATAGGCTGGAAAGTGAAAAGATGAAAAATATACCTGCGATGTACAGAAAACTGTCCAACAAAATACATTCGGTGGATAGCGAGTCTCCGTCTTCTTTTATAGAGAAAATGCTCATGCGGATCAGGTACCAACCTCTCCCAGGGCCGAGGAAGCTGAAAGATGAAAGTCCTCTACAGTGCTTAAATGAAAATGAATCAGTAAAGTTAGTCAAATTAAGCATAAAGCATTAATGATACAGCAATATTTTTCAAGTTTTCTGAAAAATTAACAATTTACATAAATGCTACATAAGCTGAATATTTAAAAAATGGATCCCCCAAGGGTGGGGTACATGTTATACAATATTACATGTAATTACATGTAAATACATGAAAGGTCAAATGTGATACATGAAGTTTAAAGTCATTCCAGTAATTCAGGGAAAAAAATCAGAAACCTAAGGTCTCAACAATTAAGATTTCATCATGTTGAAATTCTGCATGTCTGGTTGGCAAGTCTAAGGGAAGTAACTCTAAGTACAAAAACTGGAAAGCAGCAGAAAATGGGTTACAGAGGGCCACCCTGATGAAATAACAGGCAGTAAGAAAGGGAAAATACAGACCTTTGTGTAGCTACAACAAAGAAACAACTTATAACTACAAATTCCTCACCCTCAGTCCAAGAGAAGCAATCCAGAGGACCACCCACACGACCAGGCATGAGATGTCAAGACAGAAAAAATGTGCTCCTTTCACATGACCACCAAAAAAAGGCCTTTTTAAGGGTCACCCAAAGTATTCGAAAAGATACCGAAAGTGCAAACGTTTAAGAAACTAAATAAAAATGAACACCAGGTCACAGCCCCTACATTTTCATATATGTACACATATAAAGCAATAACATAAAAATACATACATGTACATACATAATACATACATATATTTATACAAACATACAAACATTCATCATAAGAGCAATCTGATGCACTTTATTAACTTACTTTCCTCCTCTGGCTATGTAAACTGCACAATCCTATACTAATTTCTACTTTCTTCTCTACCCCCCCCCTCCCCCTTACAAAGGTCACAATTCCCAACAATCCCCATCCCCCCAAAACTAATAAAGTTTTCTACTATTTTTTCTCTCGGCACGTCTTCAATACTCAAATAAATAACTAAAAATAACTTTTCATGACTTTCAATTCACTAAACATTGTAAAAGTTGGGGTCTCTATAGGGAAAAGAGTACCAATTATTTTCCCATAGAACTCTATACAAACTTATGCCTTCTCAGTACTTTACCATATCACTTTCAGACAAATCCTTAACACCGTTTGAAAATTCATTCTAAGCGCTTCTAAAAAAACTCCCCAAAAATATATGGTCCCGTGGCGTTTATAGGTCAAAATTGCAGTTGTTTACAACTTATAGCGATCGGCAGTAAATGACACTCTGCAAAAAATTTCAACCCCCACTCCTACAATCTCCCCTGATATTTCTATATTTTCTGTAATATTCTTACATTCCATCATTTATTTCAAACATTAATATTTTTACTTTAAAATGAAAAAAAATTACATACCTGAATTCAGCCAATCAGGTAATGCACACTATTCAGTACTCTATACTACTTTGTGTAACAAACAAAACCACGTGTACATCCGGGGATTTGGTACTCTCATTCCTATACTCACATATTTACCTATCCCAGAATTAGTCAATTTTGTAATTTTCAAAGACCTTATACCTACCAATGTATATTGTATGAAATTTGAGGCCTGTCACTTCAGTGTCTTGGAAACTGTGACCATCTTAATTAATGACACCTCCCTGCTGCAAGGAGTGTTTTAGGGAATGAATAATTTTCATTCCTGTGACCCGACCCGGATATAGTTGTAACTGTCATGAAGAAAATATTTATACAATTGCATGATTTTGTTTTTTAATGTTAATAAAATGATATAAAGTCACATTTGTGTCAATTTTTTCATAAGGGTGGATTCTACCCACAATTCAAAAAAAGCTCCAAAATTTGACAAATCATAGCTAATTAAGCAAAATTTAAAGTTTTTAAAAAGACTGATTCAGAATTTTTTTGATGCTTATGAGAAGTAAATAATTTAAGACTCTGATATACTAATTGATTCTTATCTAACCCATCCTGCTGATTAAGTATGTGCAGAAATGTTTCACTACCCCCCAGTGAAAGGCACTTAGAGAAATAGCAGGTGCCCCCTATTATATTTGTTTACAATTAATTTAGACAAGAGAAAGGCAATCCTTTTGACAACAAATTAAAGTTCAGTCTCTGTAGTCTTAAACAGTACTATCCATAAGCTACATTATTGAAATTTATGCCTAGAAAAGGGGAATTCTGATCAATTTTAAAAAATCAAGAAATGCAATAAGTATTACTTTAAACCCCAAAATGTACCACACAACAATAGGCTGGAAAGTGAAAAGATGAAAAATATACCTGCGATGTACAGAAAACTGTCCAACAAAATACATTCGGTGGATAGCGAGTCTCCGTCTTCTTTTATAGAGAAAATGCTCATGCGGATCAGGTACCAACCTCTCCCAGGGCCGAGGAAGCTGAAAGATGAAAGTCCTCTACAGTGCTTAAATGAAAATGAATCAGTAAAGTTAGTCAAATTAAGCATAAAGCATTAATGATACAGCAATATTTTTCAAGTTTTCTGAAAAATTAACAATTTACATAAATGCTACATAAGCTGAATATTTAAAAAATGGATCCCCCAAGGGTGGGGTACATGTTATACAATATTACATGTAATTACATGTAAATACATGAAAGGTCAAATGTGATACATGAAGTTTAAAGTCATTCCAGTAATTCAGGGAAAAAATCAGAAACCTAAGGTCTCAACAATTAAGATTTCATCATGTTGAAATTCTGCATGTCTGGTTGGCAAGTCTAAGGGAAGTAACTCTAAGTACAAAAAACTGGAAAGCAGCAGAAAATGGGTTACAGAGGGCCACCCCTGATGAAATAACAGGCAGTAAGAAAGGGAAAATACAGACCTTTGTGTAGCTACAACAAAGAAACAACTTATAACTACAAATTCCTCACCCTCAGTCCAAGAGAAGCAATCCAGAGGACCACCCACACGACCAGGCATGAGATGTCAAGACAGAAAAAATGTGCTCCTTTCACATGACCACCAAAAAAAGGCCTTTTTAAGGGTCACCCAAAGTATTCGAAAAGATACCGAAAGTGCAAACGTTTAAGAAACTAAATAAAAATGAACACCAGGTCACAGCCCCTACATTTTCATATATGTACACATATAAAGCAATAACATAAAAATACATACATGTACATACATAATACATACATATATTTATACAAACATACAAACATTCATCATAAGAGCAATCTGATGCACTTTATTAACTTACTTTCCTCCTCTGGCTATGTAAACTGCACAATCCTATACTAATTTCTACTTTCTTCTCTACCCCCCCCCCTCCCCCTTTACAAAGGTCACAATTCCCAACAATCCCCATCCCCCCAAAACTAATAAAGTTTTCTACTATTTTTTCTCTCGGCACGTCTTCAATACTCAAATAAATAACTAAAAATAACTTTTCATGACTTTCAATTCACTAAACATTGTAAAAGTTGGGGTCTCTATAGGGAAAAGAGTACCAATTATTTTCCCATAGAACTCTATACAAACCTTATGCCTTCTCAGTACTTTACCATATCACTTTCAGACAAATCCTTAACACCGTTTGAAAATTCATTCTAAGCGCTTCTAAAAAAACTCCCCAAAAATATATGGTCCCGTGGCGTTTATAGGTCAAAATTGCAGTTGTTTACAACTTATAGCGATCGGCAGTAAATGACACTCTGCAAAAAATTTCAACCCCACTCCTACAATCTCCCCTGATATTTCTATATTTTCTGTAATATTCTTACATTCCATCATTTATTTCAAACATTAATATTTTTACTTTAAAATGAAAAAAATTACATACCTGAATTCAGCCAATCAGGTAATGCACACTATTCAGTACTCTATACTACTTTGTGTAACAAACAAAACCACGTGTACATCCGGGGATTTGGTACTCTCATTCCTATACTCACATATTTACCTATCCCAGAATTAGTCAATTTTGTAATTTTCAAAGACCTTATACCTACCAATGTATATGTATGAAATTTGAGGCCTGTCACTTCAGTGTCTTGGAAACTGTGACCATCTTAATTAATGACACCTCCCTGCTGCAAGGAGTGTTTTAGGGAATGAATAATTTTCATTCCTGTGACCCGACCCGGATATAGTTGTAACTGTCATGAAGAAAATATTTATACAATTGCATGATTTTGTTTTTTAATGTTAATAAAATGATATAAAGTCACATTTGTGTCAATTTTTTCATAAGGGTGGATTCTACCCACAATTCAAAAAAAGCTCCAAAATTTGACAAATCATAGCTAATTAAGCAAAATTTAAAGTTTTTAAAAAGACTGATTCAGAATTTTTTGATGCTTATGAGAAGTAAATAATTTAAGACTCTGATATACTAATTGATTCTTATCTAACCCATCCTGCTGATTAAGTATGTGCAGAAATGTTTCACTACCCCCCCAGTGAAAGGCACTTAGAGAAATAGCAGGTGCCCCCTATTATATTTGTTTACAATTAATTTAGACAAGAGAAAGGCAATCCTTTTGACAACAAATTAAAGTTCAGTCTCTGTAGTCTTAAACAGTACTATCCATAAGCTACATTATTGAAATTTATGCCTAGAAAAGGGGAATTCTGATCAATTTTAAAAAATCAAGAAATGCAATAAGTATTACTTTAAACCCCAAAATGTACCACACAACAATAGGCTGGAAAGTGAAAAGATGAAAAATATACCTGCGATGTACAGAAAACTGTCCAACAAAATACATTCGGTGGATAGCGAGTCTCCGTCTTCTTTTATAGAGAAAATGCTCATGCGGATCAGGTACCAACCTCTCCCAGGGCCGAGGAAGCTGAAAGATGAAAGTCCTCTACAGTGCTTAAATGAAAATGAATCAGTAAAGTTAGTCAAATTAAGCATAAAGCATTTATGATACAGCAATATTTTTCAAGTTTTCTGAAAAATTAACAATTTACATAAATGCTACATAAGCTGAATATTTAAAAAATGGATCCCCCAAGGGTGGGGTACATGTTATACAATATTACATGTAATTACATGTAAATACATGAAAGGTCAAATGTGATACATGAAGTTTAAAGTCATTCCAGTAATTCAGGGAAAAAAATCAGAAACCTAAGGTCTCAACAATTAAGATTTCATCATGTTGAAATTCTGCATGTCTGGTTGGCAAGTCTAAGGGAAGTAACTCTAAGTACAAAAACTGGAAAGCAGCAGAAAATGGGTTACAGAGGGCCACCCTGATGAAATAACAGGCAGTAAGAAAGGGAAAATACAGACCTTTGTGTAGCTACAACAAAGAAACAACTTATAACTACAAATTCCTCACCCTCAGTCCAAGAGAAGCAATCCAGAGGACCACCCACACGACCAGGCATGAGATGTCAAGACAGAAAAATGTGCTCCTTTCACATGACCACCAAAAAAAGGCCTTTTTAAGGGTCACCCAAAGTATTCGAAAAGATACCGAAAGTGCAAACGTTTAAGAAACTAAATAAAAATGAACACCAGGTCACAGCCCCTACATTTTCATATATGTACACATATAAAGCAATAACATAAAAATACATACATGTACATACATAATACATACATATATTTATACAAACATACAAACATTCATCATAAGAGCAATCTGATGCACTTTATTAACTTACTTTCCTCCTCTGGCTATGTAAACTGCACAATCCTATACTAATTTCTACTTTCTCTCTACCCCCCCCCCCTCCCCCTTTACAAAGGTCACAATTCCCAACAATCCCCATCCCCCCAAAACTAATAAAGTTTTCTACTATTTTTCTCTCGGCACGTCTTCAATACTCAAATAAATAACTAAAAATAACTTTTCATGACTTTCAATTCACTAAACATTGTAAAAGTTGGGGTCTCTATAGGGAAAAGAGTACCAATTATTTTCCCATAGAACTCTATACAAACCTTATGCATTCTCAGTACTTTACCATATCACTTTTCAGACAAATCCTTAACACCGTTTGAAAATTCATTCTAAGCGCTTCTAAAAAAACTCCCCAAAAATATATGGTCCCGTGGCGTTTATAGGTCAAAATTGCAGTTGTTTACAAC
>NW_026890035.1:0-18267 GCF_033153115.1 Saccostrea echinata
CACATCAGCTGACACCAAAAAATAGGGTACCTTCACGGCATTTTCTGATTTTTTCCATCCGCAAACAGGAATACCCTCAAAACCACGTGTATTCAATGAGTTTATAAACATCCTGTGTGCACCCCAGGAAGTGGCCCCCTCCTATGCCCTGAAAGAAATAGTTCCTGTCAAAAACCTTTAATATTTTACAAAGTACATAAAATATCCTAAGCACAGATACCAAAAATGTAAAAATAGAATAAGGGAAAATATAAAATTTCTCACAATAAAAAAAATATTTCTTTATTATGTATGGAACTACAATTGACTAAGTTCATTTTGATTGGTCAATTACCGGTGTGATACCTTGAAGGACCTTTGAAGTTGTCAGATTTTTTTCATTTTTGCACCTGAGATTTCTTAAATAACTGTCACTTACATCCTGAAGTCTGGGGATCTAATTCCCATTATTGCTGGAGATATGATGCATTTATCTCCCTTACTCCAGAGCAGTCAAGAATACACACTGAGCACTCTGACAGAAGTTTTTTTGTGCATATTTTGAAGCAGAATTTCATCCTTAATAGACTAAGCCTGGCAACCAATTTTGTATCCGTGGAGAGTATATGCACTGTTCTTCACAACAAACCAAAAAATAATTCACAAGTCTGAGACCATTATGCAATTATTACATAACAAAATTGCATTTTACCCTCCTAAGAATGACAGAATTTACAGAAATTGTTAAATATTAGGCTGATAATAAAATCTGCATCTGGTCAATTTATGTTCCAAATAAAGCCTAGGTACTTGTCTACAACCTGCTATGCAGAAGTTTATCTAAAAGCTGTGTTGTAACACAGGGCAGTCCAAATGATATCAGCATCTGGGGAGGTTCTGGACAGCTCTGACACTCCATTAAACTTGCTTTGATGATAAGAAAATGGAGAAAACAATTCAGATGTAATTTATTGTTGTGATTTATGTAACTGGCTTTCTCTGCAGACACAAATTAGCCATGAAATTCCAATTGAACATACATAATTATCCTCTTTTCATTGAATTACTCAGGAATTTCAAAGATGAATTTGCATGATTAATTCAAGATTACAGCTTTTTGTTTCACCAAATTTACATAAAAATTCAACATTTAAATTTAAAAATATAAATCTTAAACATTTTTATGGGTCTTAACACTTTTAAATGTGAATAAATGCAACAAAGAAAACTAATATCAGGCCATCCTCCATGATTCTTGGAGGTGGGTGGGTGTACAAAAACTGCTGAAAAAATGTATAGGAAGTGACAAAAGAAGAACAGGGCACTTTATTAGCTGAATTATGGTTATTCTGATATTTTGATTGTGTAAATATGTCAAATTTCTTCATCACTTTAATTTGTAATTTATTAATATTTCAGTACATTACTGTGCTTAACAAATCATGCTAAAATAAACATCCTGACCGAGACTTAATTTAAAAGAGAGGGTCAACACCTACATAAAAGTGGTAAAATGACAAAAAACATTCTCCGGTAAACTGAAAAATCTTGAATGTCAGCTGCGAAAGCATGGAAAAAGTCTAGAGAACCATAACAGGCATACCATGGTGCTAAGTGACATTCTGTACTATATGTGTGATGCATGGTTGGGACTCTGAATAAGTATTCACTCTCATGCCCTGACAGTATTTATGCATTTTTGGTCATAAGCTTCTTATTTTTGACAAATTCTTCATAAATTTTGTTTGTACATTACAAATATTAGACAAATTTAACTCATTTCATTATTTCTATTCCTCCACTCCAGTAATAAATGAATCACTTAAGGTGAATAAAATGAAAGTAAACCCAGTCTCTGTAAAATTTAACACTTTTTAAAAACATGTTTTACTTCTTCACATTTTATCGCAGTTGTCGCTTTTGTTGAAAACTCATTTGCAAACCCAGAATTAGTCTTTTCTTGAAAAAATCAGCCTAAAGTGCTTTCACGGCAAAGTCTGAATACACTATAATTGACTGCGGTCAGGTGGTGCACAGAGTTTAAAGTCATCTAAAATAAAAAAACAACATTTTCTAACTTCTTTCTACATGTCAGATGCATAATCCTACTTTGAAAGTCATAATTTGGAATTTTGAGGGTGAAACATGACATATTATTAGTATTTTACATAGAAATCTGTATAAATTAATGTCAACCCTGCTTCTAAATTTAAAAATGTGTGCTTTCACACAGAAAGTTCATAAAATGACATATTTTGTTGAAATACGCCTTCATAAAATTAAAACTGCCTTTAATATGGGGGTAGATGATTTTACACAATCACCTTCAAGGTATCACACCGGTAATTGTTTTCACTATGTAATTCTATATAGAATAAAAAATCATTAAAAATCAGGTATTCGAATTCATGAAAAAATATTTAGCAGGAAGTGTTAAACGTTACCAGTCACATCAGCTGACACCAAAAAATAGGGTACCTACACGGCATTTTCTGATTTTTTCCATCCGCAAACAGGAATACCCTCAAAACCACGTGTATTCAATGTGTTTATAAACATCCTGTGTGCACCCCAGGAAGTGGCCTCCTATGCCCTGAAAGAAATAGTTCCTGTCAAAAACCTTTAATATTTTACAAAGTACATAAAATATCCTAAGCACAGATACCAAAAATGTAAAAATAGAATAAGGGAAAATATAAAATTTCTCACAATAAAAAAAATATTTCTTTATTATGTATGGAACTACAATTGACTAAGTTCATTTTGATTGGTCAATTACCGGTGTGATACCTTGAAGGACCTTTGAAGTTGTCAGATTTTTTTCATTTTTGCACCTGAGATTTCTTAAATAACTGTCACTTACATCCTGAAGTCTGGGGATCTAATTCCCATTATTGCTGGAGATATGATGCATTTATCTCCCTTACTCCAGAGCAGTCAAGAATACACACTGAGCACTCTGACAGAAGTTTTTTTGTGCATATTTTGAAGCAGAATTTCATCCTTAATAGACTAAGCCTGGCAACCAATTTTGTATCCGTGGAGAGTATATGCACTGTTCTTCACAACAAACCAAAAAATAATTCACAAGTCTGAGACCATTATGCAATTATTACATAACAAAATTGCATTTTACCCTCCTAAGAATGACAGAATTTACAGAAATTGTTAAATATTAGGCTGATAATAAAATCTGCATCTGGTCAATTTATGTTCCAAATAAAGCCTAGGTACTTGTCTACAACCTGCTATGCAGAAGTTTATCTAAAAGCTGTGTTGTAACACAGGGCAGTCCAAATGATATCAGCATCTGGGGAGGTTCTGGACAGCTCTGACACTCCATTAAACTTGCTTTGATGATAAGAAAATGGAGAAAACAATTCAGATGTAATTTATTGTTGTGATTTATGTAACTGGCTTTCTCTGCAGACACAAATTAGCCATGAAATTCCAATTGAACATACATAATTATCCTCTTTTCATTGAATTACTCAGGAATTTCAAAGGTGTTTGATGAATTTGCATGATTAATTCAAGATTACAGCTTTTTGTTTCACCAAATTTACATAAAAATTCAACATTTAAATTTAAAAATATAAATCTTAAACATTTTTATGGGTCTTAACACTTTTAAATGTGAATAAATGCAACAAAGAAACTAATATCAGGCCATCCTCCATGATTCTTGGAGGTGGGTGGGTGTACAAAAACTGCTGAAAAAATGTATAGGAAGTGACAAAAGAAGAACAGGGCACTTTATTAGCTGAATTATGGTTATTCTGATATTTTGATTGTGTAAATATGTCAAATTTCTTCATCACTTTAATTTGTAATTTATTAATATTTCAGTACATTACTGTGCTTAACAAATCATGCTAAAATAAACATCCTGACCGAGACTTAATTTAAAAGAGAGGGTCAACACCTACATAAAAGTGGTAAAATGACAAAAAACATTCTCCGGTAAACTGAAAAATCTTGAATGTCAGCTGCGAAAGCATGGAAAAAGTCTAGAGAACCATAACAGGCATACCATGGTGCTAAGTGACATTCTGTACTATATGTGTGATGCATGGTTGGGACTCTGAATAAGTATTCACTCTCATGCCCTGACAGTATTTATGCATTTTTGGTCATAAGCTTCTTATTTTTGACAAATTCTTCATAAATTTTGTTTGTACATTACAAATATTAGACAAATTTAACTCATTTCATTATTTCTATTCCTCCACTCCAGTAATAAATGAATCACTTAAGGTGAATAAAATGAAAGTAAACCCAGTCTCTGTAAAATTTAACACTTTTTAAAAACATGTTTTACTTCTTCACATTTTATCGCAGTTGTCGCTTTTGTTGAAAACTCATTTGCAAACCCAGAATTAGTCTTTTCTTGAAAAAATCAGCCTAAAGTGCTTTCACGGCAAAGTCTGAATACACTATAATTGACTGCGGTCAGGTGGTGCACAGAGTTTAAAGTCATCTAAAATAAAAAAACAACATTTTCTAACTTCTTTCTACATGTCAGATGCATAATCCTACTTTGAAAGTCATAATTTGGAATTTTGAGGGTGAAACATGACATATTATTAGTATTTTACATAGAAATCTGTATAAATTAATGTCAACCCTGCTTCTAAATTTAAAAATGTGTGCTTTCACACAGAAAGTTCATAAAATGACATATTTTGTTGAAATACGCCTTCATAAAATTAAAACTGCCTTTAATATGGGGGTAGATGATTTTACACAATCACCTTCAAGGTATCACACCGGTAATTGTTTTCACTATGTAATTCTATATAGAATAAAAAATCATTAAAAATCAGGTATTCGAATTCATGAAAAAATATTTAGCAGGAAGTGTTAAACGTTACCAGTCACATCAGCTGACACCAAAAAATAGGGTACCTACACGGCATTTTCTGATTTTTTCCATCCGCAAACAGGAATACCCTCAAAACCACGTGTATTCAATGTGTTTATAAACATCCTGTGTGCACCCCAGGAAGTGGCCTCCTATGCCCTGAAAGAAATAGTTCCTGTCAAAAACCTTTAATATTTTACAAAGTACATAAAATATCCTAAGCACAGATACCAAAAATGTAAAAATAGAATAAGGGAAAATATAAAATTTCTCACAATAAAAAAAATATTTCTTTATTATGTATGGAACTACAATTGACTAAGTTCATTTTGATTGGTCAATTACCGGTGTGATACCTTGAAGGACCTTTGAAGTTGTCAGATTTTTTTCATTTTTGCACCTGAGATTTCTTAAATAACTGTCACTTACATCCTGAAGTCTGGGGATCTAATTCCCATTATTGCTGGAGATATGATGCATTTATCTCCCTTACTCCAGAGCAGTCAAGAATACACACTGAGCACTCTGACAGAAGTTTTTTTGTGCATATTTTGAAGCAGAATTTCATCCTTAATAGACTAAGCCTGGCAACCAATTTTGTATCCGTGGAGAGTATATGCACTGTTCTTCACAACAAACCAAAAAATAATTCACAAGTCTGAGACCATTATGCAATTATTACATAACAAAATTGCATTTTACCCTCCTAAGAATGACAGAATTTACAGAAATTGTTAAATATTAGGCTGATAATAAAATCTGCATCTGGTCAATTTATGTTCCAAATAAAGCCTAGGTACTTGTCTACAACCTGCTATGCAGAAGTTTATCTAAAAGCTGTGTTGTAACACAGGGCAGTCCAAATGATATCAGCATCTGGGGAGGTTCTGGACAGCTCTGACACTCCATTAAACTTGCTTTGATGATAAGAAAATGGAGAAAACAATTCAGATGTAATTTATTGTTGTGATTTATGTAACTGGCTTTCTCTGCAGACACAAATTAGCCATGAAATTCCAATTGAACATACATAATTATCCTCTTTTCATTGAATTACTCAGGAATTTCAAAGGTGTTTGATGAATTTGCATGATTAATTCAAGATTACAGCTTTTTGTTTCACCAAATTTACATAAAAATTCAACATTTAAATTTAAAAATATAAATCTTAAACATTTTTATGGGTCTTAACACTTTTAAATGTGAATAAATGCAACAAAGAAACTAATATCAGGCCATCCTCCATGATTCTTGGAGGTGGGTGGGTGTACAAAAACTGCTGAAAAAATGTATAGGAAGTGACAAAAGAAGAACAGGGCACTTTATTAGCTGAATTATGGTTATTCTGATATTTTGATTGTGTAAATATGTCAAATTTCTTCATCACTTTAATTTGTAATTTATTAATATTTCAGTACATTACTGTGCTTAACAAATCATGCTAAAATAAACATCCTGACCGAGACTTAATTTAAAAGAGAGGGTCAACACCTACATAAAAGTGGTAAAATGACAAAAAACATTCTCCGGTAAACTGAAAAATCTTGAATGTCAGCTGCGAAAGCATGGAAAAAGTCTAGAGAACCATAACAGGCATACCATGGTGCTAAGTGACATTCTGTACTATATGTGTGATGCATGGTTGGGACTCTGAATAAGTATTCACTCTCATGCCCTGACAGTATTTATGCATTTTTGGTCATAAGCTTCTTATTTTTGACAAATTCTTCATAAATTTTGTTTGTACATTACAAATATTAGACAAATTTAACTCATTTCATTATTTCTATTCCTCCACTCCAGTAATAAATGAATCACTTAAGGTGAATAAAATGAAAGTAAACCCAGTCTCTGTAAAATTTAACACTTTTTAAAAACATGTTTTACTTCTTCACATTTTATCGCAGTTGTCGCTTTTGTTGAAAACTCATTTGCAAACCCAGAATTAGTCTTTTCTTGAAAAAATCAGCCTAAAGTGCTTTCACGGCAAAGTCTGAATACACTATAATTGACTGCGGTCAGGTGGTGCACAGAGTTTAAAGTCATCTAAAATAAAAAAACAACATTTTCTAACTTCTTTCTACATGTCAGATGCATAATCCTACTTTGAAAGTCATAATTTGGAATTTTGAGGGTGAAACATGACATATTATTAGTATTTTACATAGAAATCTGTATAAATTAATGTCAACCCTGCTTCTAAATTTAAAAATGTGTGCTTTCACACAGAAAGTTCATAAAATGACATATTTTGTTGAAATACGCCTTCATAAAATTAAAACTGCCTTTAATATGGGGGTAGATGATTTTACACAATCACCTTCAAGGTATCACACTAATTGTTTTCACTATGTAATTCTATATAGAATAAAAAAATCATTAAAAATCAGGTAATTCGAATTCATGAAAAGATATTTAGCAGGAAGTGTTAAACGTTACCAGTCACATCAGCTGACACCAAAAAATAGGGTACCTACACGGCATTTTCTGATTTTTTCCATCCGCAAACAAGGAATACCCTCAAAACCACGTGTATTCAATGTGTTTATAAACATCCTGTGTGCACCCCAGGAAGTGGCCTCCTATGCCCCGAAAGAAATAGTTCCTGTCAAAAACCTTTAATATTTTACAAAGTACATAAAATATCCTAAGCACGGATACCAAAAAGGTAAAATAGAATAAGGGAAATTAAAAAAATTTCTCACAATAAAAAAAAATATTTCTTTATTATGTATGGAACTACAATTGACTAAGTTCATTTTGATTGGTCAATTACCGGTGTGATACCTTGAAGGACCTTTGAAGTTGTCAGATTCTTTTCATTTTTGCACCTGAGATTTCTTAAATAACTGTCATTAACATCCTGAAGTCTGGGGATCTAATTCCCATTATTGCTGGAGATATGATGCATTTATCTCCCTTACTCCAGAGCAGTCAAGAATACACACTGAGCACTCTGACAGAAGTTTTTTGTGCATATTTTGAAGCAGAATTTCATCCTTAATAGACTAAGCCTGGCAACCAATTTTGTATCCCGTGAGAGAGTATATGCACTGTTCTTCACAACAAACAAAAAATAATTCACAAGTCTGAGACCATTATGCAATTATTACATAACAAAATTGCATTTTACCCTCCTAAGAATGACAGAATTTACAGAAATTGTTAAATATTAGGCTGATAATAAAATCTGCATCTGGTCAATTTATGTTCCAAATAAAGCCTAGGTACTTGTCTACAACCTGCTATGCAGAAGTTTATCTAAAAGCTGTGTTGTAACACAGGGCAGTCCAAATGATATCAGCATCTGGGGAGGTTCTGGACCAGCTCTGACACTCCATTAAACTTGCTTTGATGATAAGAAAATGGAGAAAACAATTCAGATGTAATTTATTGTTGTGATTTATGTAACTGGCTTTCTCTGCAGACACAAATTAGCCATGAAATTCCAATTGAACATACATAATTATCCTCTTTTCATTGAATTACTCAGGAATTTCAAAGGTGTTTGATGAATTTGCATGATTAATTCAAGATTACAGCTTTTTGTTTCACCAAATTTACATAAAAATTCAACATTTAAATTTAGAAATATAAAGCTTAAACATTTTTATGGGTCTTAACACTTTTAAATGTGAATAAATGCAACAGAGAAACTAATATCAGGCATCCTCCATGATTCTTGGAGTGGGTGGGTGTACAAAAAACTGCTGATAAAATTTATAGGAAGTGACAAAAGAAGAACAGGGCACTTTATTAGCTGAATTGTGGTTATTCTGATATTTTGATTGTGTAAATATGTCAAATTTGTTCATCACTTTAATTTGTAATTTATTAATATTTCAGTACACTAATGTGCTTAACAAATCATGCTAAAATAAACATCCTGACTGAGACTTAATTTAAAAGGGAGGGTCAACACTACATAAAAGTGGTAAAATGACAAAAAAACATTCTCCGGCAATCTGAAAAATCTTGAATGTCAGCTGCGAAAGCATGGAAAAAGTCTAGAGAACCATATCAGGCATACCATGGTGCTAAGTGACATTCTGTACTATATGTGTGATGCATGGTTGGGACTCAGAATAAGTATTCACTCTCATGCCCTGACAGTATTTATGCATTTTTGACCATAAGCTTCTTATTTTTGAAAAATTCTTAATAAATTTTATTTGTGCATTACTTTTATTAGACAAATTTAACTCATTTCATTATTTTCTATTCCTCCACTCCAGCAATAAATGAATCACTTAAGGTGAATAAAATGAAAGTAAACCCAGTCTCTGTAAAATTTAACACTTTTTAAAAACATGTTTTACTTCTTCACATTTTATCGCAGTTGTGGCTTTTGTTGAAAACTCATTCGCAAACCCAGAATTAGTCTTTTCTTGAAAAAATCAGCCTAAAGTGCTTTTAACGGCAAAGTCTGTAGACACTATAATTGACTGCGGTCAGGTGGTGCACAGAGTTTAAAGTCATCTAAAATAAAAAAACCAACATTTTCTAACTTCTTTCTACATGTCAGATGCATAATCCTACTTTGAAAGTCATAATTTGGAGTTTTGAGGGTAAAACATGACATATTATTAGTATTCTACATAGAAATCTGTATAAATTGATGTCAACCCTGCTTCTAAATTTAAAAATATGTGCTTTCACACAGAAAGTTCATAAAATGACATATTTTGTTGAAATATGCCTTTATAAAATTAAAACTGCCTTTAATATGGGTGTAGATGATTTTACACAATCACCTTCAAGGTATCACACCGGTAATTGTTTTCACTATGTAATTCTATATAGAATAAAAAATCATTAAAAATCAGGTATTCGAATTCATGAAAAGATATTTAGCAGGAAGTGTTAAACGTTACCAGTCACATCAGCTGACACCAAAAAATAGGGTACCTACACGGCATTTTCTGATTTTTTCCATCCGCAAACAGGAATACCCTCAAAACCACGTGTATTCAATGTGTTTATAAACATCCTGTGTGCACCCCAGGAAGTGGCCTCCTATGCCCCGAAAGAAATAGTTCCTGTCAAAAACCTTTAATATTTTACAAAGTACATAAAATATCCTAAGCACGGATACCAAAAAGGTAAAAATAGAATAAGGGAAATTAAAAAATTTCTCACAATAAAAAAAATATTTCTTTATTATGTATGGAACTACAATTGACTAAGTTCATTTTGATTGGTCAATTACCGGTGTGATACCTTGAAGGACCTTTGAAGTTGTCAGATTCTTTTCATTTTTGCACCTGAGATTTCTTAAATAACTGTCATTAACATCCTGAAGTCTGGGGATCTAATTCCCATTATTGCTGGAGATATGATGCATTTATCTCCCTTACTCCAGAGCAGTCAAGAATACACACTGAGCACTCTGACAGAAGTTTTTTGTGCATATTTTGAAGCAGAATTTCATCCTTAATAGACTAAGCCTGGCAACCAATTTTGTATCCGTGGAGAGTATATGCACTGTTCTTCACAACAAACAAAAAATAATTCACAAGTCTGAGACCATTATGCAATTATTACATAACAAAATTGCATTTTACCCCTCCTAAGAATGACAGAATTTACAGAAATTGTTAAATATTAGGCTGATAATAAAATCTGCATCTGGTCAATTTATGTTCCAAATAAAGCCTAGGTACTTGTCTACAACCTGCTATGCAGAAGTTTATCTAAAAGCTGTGTTGTAACACAGGGCAGTCCAAATGATATCAGCATCTGGGGAGGTTCTGGACAGCTCTGACACTCCATTAAACTTGCTTTGATGATAAGAAAATGGAGAAAACAATTCAGATGTAATTTATTGTTGTGATTTATGTAACTGGCTTTCTCTGCAGACACATAGCCATGAAATTCCAATTGAACATACATAATTATCCTCTTTTCATTGAATTACTCAGGAATTTCAAAGGTGTTTGATGAATTTGCATGATTAATTCAAGATTACAGCTTTTTGTTTCACCAAATTTACATAAAAAATTCAACATTTAAATTTAAAAATATAAATCTTAAACATTTTTATGGGTCTTAACACTTTTAAATGTGAATAAATGCAACAAAGAAACTAATATCAGGCCATCCTCCATGATTCTTGGAGGTGGGTGGGTGTACAAAAACTGCTGAAAAAATGTATAGGAAGTGACAAAAGAAGAACAGGGCACTTTATTAGCTGAATTATGGTTATTCTGATATTTTGATTGTGTAAATATGTCAAATTTCTTCATCACTTTAATTTGTAATTTATTAATATTTCAGTACATTACTGTGCTTAACAAATCATGCTAAAATAAACATCCTGACCGAGACTTAATTTAAAAGAGAGGGTCAACACCTACATAAAAGTGGTAAAATGACAAAAAACATTCTCCGGTAAACTGAAAAATCTTGAATGTCAGCTGCGAAAGCATGGAAAAAGTCTAGAGAACCATAACAGGCATACCATGGTGCTAAGTGACATTCTGTACTATATGTGTGATGCATGGTTGGGGACTCTGAATAAGTATTCACTCTCATGCCCTGACAGTATTTATGCATTTTTGGTCATAAGCTTCTTATTTTTGACAAATTCTTCATAAATTTTGTTTGTACATTACAAATATTAGACAAATTTAACTCATTTCATTATTTCTATTCCTCCACTCCAGTAATAAATGAATCACTTAAGGTGAATAAAATGAAAGTAAACCCAGTCTCTGTAAAATTTAACACTTTTTAAAAACATGTTTTACTTCTTCACATTTTATCGCAGTTGTCGCTTTTGTTGAAAACTCATTTGCAAACCCAGAATTAGTCTTTTCTTGAAAAAATCAGCCTAAAGTGCTTTTACGGCAAAGTCTGTAGACACTATAATTGACTGCGGTCAGGTGGTGCACAGAGTTTAAAGTCATCTAAAATAAAAAAACAACATTTTCTAACTTCTTTCTACATGTCAGATGCATAATCCTACTTTGAAAGTCATAATTTGGAGTTTTGAGGGTAAAACATGACATATTATTAGTATTTTACATAGAAATCTGTATAAATTAATGTCAACCCTGCTTCTAAATTTAAAAATATGTGCTTTCACACAGAAAGTTCATAAAATGACATATTTTGTTGAAATATGCCTTTATAAACTTAAAACTGCCTTTCATATGGGTGTAGATGATTTTACACAATCACCTTCAAGGTATCACACCGGTAATTGTTTTCACTATGTAATTCTATATAGAATAAAAAATCATTAAAAATCAGGTATTCGAATTCATGAAAAAATATTTAGCAGGAAGTGTTAAACGTTACCAGTCACATCAGCTGACACCAAAAAATAGGGTACCTACACGGCATTTTCTGATTTTTTTCCATCCGCAAACAGGAATACCCTCAAAACCACGTGTATTCAATGTGTTTATAAACATCCTGTGTGCACCCCAGGAAGTGGCCTCCTATGCCCCGAAAGAAATAGTTCCTGTCAAAAACCTTTAATATTTTACAAAGTACATAAAATATCCTAAGCACAGATACCAAAAATGTAAAAATAGAATAAGGGAAATTAAAAAATTTCTCACAATTAAAAAAATATTTCTTTATTATGTATGGAACTACAATTGACTAAGTTCATTTTGATTGGTCAATTACCGGTGTGATACCTTGAAGGACCTTTGAAGTTGTCAGATTTTTTTTCATTTTTGCACCTGAGATTTCTTAAATAACTGTCACTAACATCCTGAAGCCTGGGGATCTAATTCCCATTATTGCTGGAGATATGATGCATTTATCTCCCTTACTCCAGAGCAGTCAAGAATACACACTGAGCACTCTGACAGAAGTTTTTTGGCATATTTTGAAGCAGAATTTCATCCTTAATAGACTAAGCCTGGCAACCAATTTTGTATCCGTGGAGAGTATATGCACTGTTCTTCACAACAAACAAAAAATAATTCACAAGTCTGAGACCATTATGCAATTATTACATAACAAAATTGCATTTTACCCTCCTAAGAATGACAGAATTTACAGAAATTGTTAAATATTAGGCTGATAATAAAATCTGCATCTGGTCAATTTATGTTCCAAATAAAGCCTAGGTACTTGTCTACAACCTGCTATGCAGAAGTTTATCTAAAAGCTGTGTTGTAACACAGGGCAGTCCAAATGATATCAGCATCTGGGGAGGTTCTGAACAGCTCTGACACTCCATTAAACTTGCTTTGATGATAAGAAAATGGAGAAAACAATTCAGATGTAATTTATTGTTGTGATTTATGTAACTGGCTTTCTCTGCAGACACAAATTAGCCATGAAATTCCAATTGAACATGCATAATTATCCTCTTTTCATTGAATTACTCAGGAATTTCAAAGGTGTTTGATGATTAATTCAAGATTACAGCTTTTTGTTTCACCAAATTTACATAAAAATTCAACATTTAAATTTAAAAATATAAATCTTAAACATTTTTATGGGTCTTAACACTTTTAAATGTGAATAAATGCAACAAAGAAACTAATATCAGGCCATCCTCCATGATTCTTGGAGGTGGGTGGGTGTACAAAAACTGCTGATAAAATTTATAGGAAGTGACAAAAGAAGAACAGGGCACTTTATTAGCTGAATTATGGTTATTCTGATATTTTGATTGTGTAAATATGTCAAATTTCTTCATCACTTTAATTTGTAATTTATTAATATTTCAGTACATTAATGTGCTTAACAAATCATGCTAAAATAAACATCCTGTCTGAGACTTAATTTAAAAGAGAGGGTCAACACCTACATAAAAGTGGTAAAATGACAAAAAACATTCTCCGGCAAACTGAAAAATCTTGAATGTCAGCTGCGAAAGCATGGAAAAAGTCTAGAGAACCATATCAGGCATACCATGGTGCTAAGTGCCATTCTGTACTATATGTGTGATGCATGGTTGGGACTCAGAATAAGTATTCACTCTCATGCCCTGACAGTATTTATGCAATTTTGGTCATAAGCTTCTTATTTTTGAAAAATTCTTAATAAATTTTATTTGTACATTACTTTCATAAGACAAATTTAACTCATTTCATTATTTCTATTCCTCCACTCCAGTAATAAATGAATCACTTAAGGTGAATAAAATGAAAGTAAACCCAGTCTCTGTAAAATTTAACACTTTTTAAAAACATGTTTTACTTCTTCACATTTTATCGCAGTTGTCGCTTTTGTTGAAAACTCATTCGCAAACCCAGAAATAGTCTTTTCTTGAAAAAATCAGCCTAAAGTGCTTTTACGACAAAGTCTGTAGACACTATAATTGACTGCGGTCAGGTGGTGCACAGAGTTTAAAGTCATCTAAAATAAAAAACCAACATTTTCTAACTTCTTTCTACATGTCAGAATTGCATAATCCTACTTTGAAAGTCATAATTTGGAGTTTTGAGGGTAAAACATGACATATTATTAGTATTTTACATAGAAATCTGTATAAATTAATGTCAACCCTGCTTCTAAATTTAAAAATATGTGCTTTCACACAGAAAGTTCATAAAATGACATATTTTGTTGAAATATGCCTTTATAAACTTAAAACTGCCTTTCATATGGGTGTAGATGATTTTACACAATCACCTTCAAGGTATCACACCGGTAATTGTTTTCACTATGTAATTCTATATAGAATAAAAAATCATTAAAAATCAGGTATTCGAATTCATGAAAAAATATTTAGCAGGAAGTGTTAAACGTTACCAGTCACATCAGCTGACACCAAAAAATAGGGTACCTACACGGCATTTTCTGATTTTTTTCCATCCGCAAACAGGAATACCCTCAAAACCACGTGTATTCAATGTGTTTATAAACATCCTGTGTGCACCCCAGGAAGTGGCCTCCTATGCCCCGAAAGAAATAGTTCCTGTCAAAAACCTTTAATATTTTACAAAGTACATAAAATATCCTAAGCACAGATACCAAAAATGTAAAAATAGAATAAGGGAAATTAAAAAATTTCTCACAATTAAAAAAATATTTCTTTATTATGTATGGAACTACAATTGACTAAGTTCATTTTGATTGGTCAATTACCGGTGTGATACCTTGAAGGACCTTTGAAGTTGTCAGATTTTTTTCATTTTTGCACCTGAGATTTCTTAAATAACTGTCACTAACATCCTGAAGCCTGGGGATCTAATTCCCATTATTGCTGGAGATATGATGCATTTATCTCCCTTACTCCAGAGCAGTCAAGAATACACACTGAGCACTCTGACAGAAGTTTTTTGTGCATATTTTGAAGCAGAATTTCATCCTTAATAGACTAAGCCTGGCAACCAATTTTGTATCCGTGGAGAGTATATGCACTGTTCTTCACAACAAACAAAAAATAATTCACAAGTCTGAGACCATTATGCAATTATTACATAACAAAATTGCATTTTACCCTCCTAAGAATGACAGAATTTACAGAAATTGTTAAATATTAGGCTGATAATAAAATCTGCATCTGGTCAATTTATGTTCCAAATAAAGCCTAGGTACTTGTCTACAACCTGCTATGCAGAAGTTTATCTAAAAGCTGTGTTGTAACACAGGGCAGTCCAAATGATATCAGCATCTGGGGAGGTTCTGAACAGCTCTGACACTCCATTAAACTTGCTTTGATGATAAGAAAATGGAGAAAACAATTCAGATGTAATTTATTGTTGTGATTTATGTAACTGGCTTTCTCTGCAGACACAAATTAGCCATGAAATTCCAATTGAACATGCATAATTATCCTCTTTTCATTGAATTACTCAGGAATTTCAAAGGTGTTTGATGATTAATTCAAGATTACAGCTTTTTGTTTCACCAAATTTACATAAAAATTCAACATTTAAATTTAAAAATATAAATCTTAAACATTTTTATGGGTCTTAACACTTTTAAAGTGAATAAATGCAACAAAGAAACTAATATCAGGCCATCCTCCATGATTCTTGGAGGTGGGTGGGTGTACAAAAACTGCTGATAAAATTTATAGGAAGTGACAAAAGAAGAACAGGGCACTTTATTAGCTGAATTATGGTTATTCTGATATTTTGATTGTGTAAATATGTCAAATTTCTTCATCACTTTAATTTGTAATTTATTAATATTTCAGTACATTAATGTGCTTAACAAATCATGCTAAAATAAACATCCTGTCTGAGACTTAATTTAAAAGAGAGGGTCAACACCTACATAAAAGTGGTAAAATGACAAAAAACATTCTCCGGCAAACTGAAAAATCTTGAATGTCAGCTGCGAAAGCATGGAAAAAGTCTAGAGAACCATATCAGGCATACCATGGTGCTAAGTGCCATTCTGTACTATATGTGTGATGCATGGTTGGGACTCAGAATAAGTATTCACTCTCATGCCCTGACAGTATTTATGCAATTTTGGTCATAAGCTTCTTATTTTTGAAAAATTCTTAATAAATTTTATTTGTACATTACTTTCATAAGACAAATTTAACTCATTTCATTATTTCTATTCCTCCACTCCAGTAATAAATGAATCACTTAAGGTGAATAAAATGAAAGTAAACCCAGTCTCTGTAAAATTTAACACTTTTTAAAAACATGTTTTACTTCTTCACATTTTATCGCAGTTGTCGCTTTTGTTGAAAACTCATTCGCAAACCCAGAAATAGTCTTTTCTTGAAAAAATCAGCCTAAAGTGCTTTTACGACAAAGTCTGTAGACACTATAATTGACTGCGGTCAGGTGGTGCACAGAGTTTAAAGTCATCTAAAATAAAAAACCAACATTTTCTAACTTCTTTCTACATGTCAGAATTGCATAATCCTACTTTGAAAGTCATAATTTGGAGTTTTGAGGGTAAAACATGACATATTATTAGTATTTTACATAGAAATCTGTATAAATTAATGTCAACCCTGCTTCTAAATTTAAAAATATGTGCTTTCACACAGAAAGTTCATAAAATGACATATTTTGTTGAAATATGCCTTTATAAACTTAAAACTGCCTTTCATATGGGTGTAGATGATTTTACACAATCACCTTCAAGGTATCACACCGGTAATTGTTTTCACTATGTAATTCTATATAGAATAAAAAATCATTAAAAATCAGGTATTCGAATTCATGAAAAAATATTTAGCAGGAAGTGTTAAACGTTACCAGTCACATCAGCTGACACCAAAAAATAGGGTACCTACACGGCATTTTCTGATTTTTTTCCATCCGCAAACAGGAATACCCTCAAAACCACGTGTATTCAATGTGTTTATAAACATCCTGTGTGCACCCCAGGAAGTGGCCTCCTATGCCCCGAAAGAAATAGTTCCTGTCAAAAACCTTTAATATTTTACAAAGTACATAAAATATCCTAAGCACAGATACCAAAAATGTAAAAATAGAATAAGGGAAATTAAAAAATTTCTCACAATTAAAAAAATATTTCTTTATTATGTATGGAACTACAATTGACTAAGTTCATTTTGATTGGTCAATTACCGGTGTGATACCTTGAAGGACCTTTGAAGTTGTCAGATTTTTTTCATTTTTGCACCTGAGATTTCTTAAATAACTGTCACTAACATCCTGAAGCCTGGGGATCTAATTCCCATTATTGCTGGAGATATGATGCATTTATCTCCCTTACTCCAGAGCAGTCAAGAATACACACTGAGCACTCTGACAGAAGTTTTTTGTGCATATTTTGAAGCAGAATTTCATCCTTAATAGACTAAGCCTGGCAACCAATTTTGTATCCGTGGAGAGTATATGCACTGTTCTTCACAACAAACAAAAAATAATTCACAAGTCTGAGACCATTATGCAATTATTACATAACAAAATTGCATTTTACCCTCCTAAGAATGACAGAATTTACAGAAATTGTTAAATATTAGGCTGATAATAAAATCTGCATCTGGTCAATTTATGTTCCAAATAAAGCCTAGGTACTTGTCTACAACCTGCTATGCAGAAGTTTATCTAAAAGCTGTGTTGTAACACAGGGCAGTCCAAATGATATCAGCATCTGGGGAGGTTCTGAACAGCTCTGACACTCCATTAAACTTGCTTTGATGATAAGAAAATGGAGAAAACAATTCAGATGTAATTTATTGTTGTGATTTATGTAACTGGCTTTCTCTGCAGACACAAATTAGCCATGAAATTCCAATTGAACATGCATAATTATCCTCTTTTCATTGAATTACTCAGGAATTTCAAAGGTGTTTGATGATTAATTCAAGATTACAGCTTTTTGTTTCACCAAATTTACATAAAAATTCAACATTTAAATTTAAAAATATAAATCTTAAACATTTTTATGGGTCTTAACACTTTTAAATGTGAATAAATGCAACAAAGAAACTAATATCAGGCCATCCTCCATGATTCTTGGAGGTGGGTGGGTGTACAAAAACTGCTGATAAAATTTATAGGAAGTGA
>NW_026890036.1:0-31388 GCF_033153115.1 Saccostrea echinata
TGGGTAGAATCCACCCTTATGAAAAAATTGACACAAATGTGACTTTATATCATTTTATTAACATTAAAAAACAAAATCATGCAATTGTATAAATATTTTCTTCATGACAGTTACAACTATATCCGGGTCGGGTCACAGGAATGAAAATTATTCATTCCCTAAAACACTCCTTGCAGCAGGGAGGTGTCATTAATTAAGATGGTCACAGTTTCCAAGACACTGAAGTGACAGGCCTCAAATTTCATACATATACATTGGTAGGTATAAGGTCTTTGAAAATTACAAAATTGACTAATTCTGGGATAGGTAAATATGTGAGTATAGGAATGAGAGTACCAAATCCCCGGATGTACACGTGGTTTTGTTTGTTACACAAAGTAGTATAGAGTACTGAATAGTGTGCATTACCTGATTGGCTGAATTCAGGTATGTAATTTTTTTCATTTTAAAGTAAAAATATTAATGTTTGAAATAAATGATGGAATGTAAGAATATTACAGAAAATATAGAAATATCAGGGGAGATTGTAGGAGTGGGGGTTGAAATTTTTTGCAGAGTGTCATTTACTGCCGATCGCTATAAGTTGTAAACAACTGCAATTTTGACCTATAAACGCCACGGGACCATATATTTTTGGGGAGTTTTTTTAGAAGCGCTTAGAATGAATTTTCAAACGGTGTTAAGGATTTGTCTGAAAGTGATATGGTAAAGTACTGAGAAGGCATAAGGTTTGTATAGAGTTCTATGGGAAAATAATTGGTACTCTTTTCCCTATAGAGACCCCAACTTTTACAATGTTTAGTGAATTGAAAGTCATGAAAAGTTATTTTTAGTTATTTATTTGAGTATTGAAGACGTGCCGAGAGAAAAAATAGTAGAAAACTTTATTAGTTTTGGGGGGATGGGGATTGTTGGGAATTGTGACCTTTGTAAAGGGGGAGGGGGGGGGGGTAGAGAAGAAAGTAGAAATTAGTATAGGATTGTGCAGTTTACATAGCCAGAGGAGGAAAGTAAGTTAATAAAGTGCATCAGATTGCTCTTATGATGAATGTTTGTATGTTTGTATAAATATATGTATGTATTATGTATGTACATGTATGTATTTTTATGTTATTGCTTTATATGTGTACATATATGAAAATGTAGGGGCTGTGACCTGGTGTTCATTTTTATTTAGTTTCTTAAACGTTTGCACTTTCGGTATCTTTTCGAATACTTTGGGTGACCCTTAAAAAGGCCTTTTTTTGGTGGTCATGTGAAAGGAGCACATTTTTTCTGTCTTGACATCTCATGCCTGGTCGTGTGGGTGGTCCTCTGGATTGCTTCTCTTGGACTGAGGGTGAGGAATTTGTAGTTATAAGTTGTTTCTTTGTTGTAGCTACACAAAGGTCTGTATTTTCCCTTTCTTACTGCCTGTTATTTCATCAGGGTGGCCCTCTGTAACCCATTTTCTGCTGCTTTCCAGTTTTTGTACTTAGAGTTACTTCCCTTAGACTTGCCAACCAGACATGCAGAATTTCAACATGATGAAATCTTAATTGTTGAGACCTTAGGTTTCTGATTTTTTTCCCTGAATTACTGGAATGACTTTAAACTTCATGTATCACATTTGACCTTTCATGTATTTACATGTAATTACATGTAATATTGTATAACATGTACCCCACCCTTGGGGGATCCATTTTTTAAATATTCAGCTTATGTAGCATTTATGTAAATTGTTAATTTTTCAGAAAACTTGAAAAATATTGCTGTATCATTAATGCTTTATGCTTAATTTGACTAACTTTACTGATTCATTTTCATTTAAGCACTGTAGAGGACTTTCATCTTTCAGCTTCCTCGGCCCTGGGAGAGGTTGGTACCTGATCCGCATGAGCATTTTCTCTATAAAAGAAGACGGAGACTCGCTATCCACCGAATGTATTTTGTTGGACAGTTTTCTGTACATCGCAGGTATATTTTTCATCTTTTCACTTTCCAGCCTATTGTTGTGTGGTACATTTTGGGGTTTAAAGTAATACTTATTGCATTTCTTGATTTTTTAAAATTGATCAGAATTCCCCTTTTCTAGGCATAAATTTCAATAATGTAGCTTATGGATAGTACTGTTTAAGACTACAGAGACTGAACTTTAATTTGTTGTCAAAAGGATTGCCTTTCTCTTGTCTAAATTAATTGTAAACAAATATAATAGGGGGCACCTGCTATTTCTCTAAGTGCCTTTCACTGGGGGGTAGTGAAACATTTCTGCACATACTTAATCAGCAGGATGGGTTAGATAAGAATCAATTAGTATATCAGAGTCTTAAATTATTTACTTCTCATAAGCATCAAAAAAATTCTGAATCAGTCTTTTTAAAAACTTTAAATTTTGCTTAATTAGCTATGATTTGTCAAATTTTGGAGCTTTTTTTGAATTGTGGGTAGAATCCACCCTTATGAAAAAATTGACACAAATGTGACTTTATATCATTTTATTAACATTAAAAAACAAAATCATGCAATTGTATAAATATTTTCTTCATGACAGTTACAACTATATCCGGGTCGGGTCACAGGAATGAAAATTATTCATTCCCTAAAACACTCCTTGCAGCAGGGAGGTGTCATTAATTAAGATGGTCACAGTTTCCAAGACACTGAAGTGACAGGCCTCAAATTTCATACATATACATTGGTAGGTATAAGGTCCTTGAAAATTACAAAATTGACTAATTCTGGGATAGGTAAATATGTGAGTATAGGAATGAGAGTACCAAATCCCCGGATGTACACGTGGTTTTGTTTGTTACACAAAGTAGTATAGAGTACTGAATAGTGTGCATTACCTGATTGGCTGAATTCAGGTATGTAATTTTTTTCATTTTAAAGTAAAAATATTAATGTTTGAAATAAATGATGGAATGTAAGAATATTACAGAAAATATAGAAATATCAGGGGAGATTGTAGGAGTGGGGGTTGAAATTTTTTGCAGAGTGTCATTTACTGCCGATCGCTATAAGTTGTAAACAACTGCAATTTTGACCTATAAACGCCACGGGACCATATATTTTTGGGGAGTTTTTTTAGAAGCGCTTAGAATGAATTTTCAAACGGTGTTAAGGATTTGTCTGAAAGTGATATGGTAAAGTACTGAGAAGGCATAAGGTTTGTATAGAGTTCTATGGGAAAATAATTGGTACTCTTTTCCCTATAGAGACCCCAACTTTTACAATGTTTAGTGAATTGAAAGTCATGAAAAGTTATTTTTAGTTATTTATTTGAGTATTGAAGACGTGCCGAGAGAAAAAATAGTAGAAAACTTTATTAGTTTTGGGGGGATGGGGATTGTTGGGAATTGTGACCTTTGTAAAGGGGGAGGGGGGGGGGTAGAGAAGAAAGTAGAAATTAGTATAGGATTGTGCAGTTTACATAGCCAGAGGAGGAAAGTAAGTTAATAAAGTGCATCAGATTGCTCTTATGATGAATGTTTGTATGTTTGTATAAATATATGTATGTATTATGTATGTACATGTATGTATTTTTATGTTATTGCTTTATATGTGTACATATATGAAAATGTAGGGGCTGTGACCTGGTGTTCATTTTTATTTAGTTTCTTAAACGTTTGCACTTTCGGTATCTTTTCGAATACTTTGGGTGACCCTTAAAAAGGCCTTTTTTTGGTGGTCATGTGAAAGGAGCACATTTTTTCTGTCTTGACATCTCATGCCTGGTCGTGTGGGTGGTCCTCTGGATTGCTTCTCTTGGACTGAGGGTGAGGAATTTGTAGTTATAAGTTGTTTCTTTGTTGTAGCTACACAAAGGTCTGTATTTTCCCTTTCTTACTGCCTGTTATTTCATCAGGGTGGCCCTCTGTAACCCATTTTCTGCTGCTTTCCAGTTTTTGTACTTAGAGTTACTTCCCTTAGACTTGCCAACCAGACATGCAGAATTTCAACATGATGAAATCTTAATTGTTGAGACCTTAGGTTTCTGATTTTTTTCCCTGAATTACTGGAATGACTTTAAACTTCATGTATCACATTTGACCTTTCATGTATTTACATGTAATTACATGTAATATTGTATAACATGTACCCCACCCTTGGGGGATCCATTTTTTAAATATTCAGCTTATGTAGCATTTATGTAAATTGTTAATTTTTCAGAAAACTTGAAAAATATTGCTGTATCATTAATGCTTTATGCTTAATTTGACTAACTTTACTGATTCATTTTCATTTAAGCACTGTAGAGGACTTTCATCTTTCAGCTTCCTCGGCCCTGGGAGAGGTTGGTACCTGATCCGCATGAGCATTTTCTCTATAAAAGAAGACGGAGACTCGCTATCCACCGAATGTATTTTGTTGGACAGTTTTCTGTACATCGCAGGTATATTTTTCATCTTTTCACTTTCCAGCCTATTGTTGTGTGGTACATTTTGGGGTTTAAAGTAATACTTATTGCATTTCTTGATTTTTTAAAATTGATCAGAATTCCCCTTTTCTAGGCATAAATTTCAATAATGTAGCTTATGGATAGTACTGTTTAAGACTACAGAGACTGAACTTTAATTTGTTGTCAAAAGGATTGCCTTTCTCTTGTCTAAATTAATTGTAAACAAATATAATAGGGGGCACCTGCTATTTCTCTAAGTGCCTTTCACTGGGGGGTAGTGAAACATTTCTGCACATACTTAATCAGCAGGATGGGTTAGATAAGAATCAATTAGTATATCAGAGTCTTAAATTATTTACTTCTCATAAGCATCAAAAAAATTCTGAATCAGTCTTTTTAAAAACTTTAAATTTTGCTTAATTAGCTATGATTTGTCAAATTTTGGAGCTTTTTTTGAATTGTGGGTAGAATCCACCCTTATGAAAAAATTGACACAAATGTGACTTTATATCATTTTATTAACATTAAAAAACAAAATCATGCAATTGTATAAATATTTTCTTCATGACAGTTACAACTATATCCGGGTCGGGTCACAGGAATGAAAATTATTCATTCCCTAAAACACTCCTTGCAGCAGGGAGGTGTCATTAATTAAGATGGTCACAGTTTCCAAGACACTGAAGTGACAGGCCTCAAATTTCATACATATACATTGGTAGGTATAAGGTCTTTGAAAATTACAAAATTGACTAATTCTGGGATAGGTAAATATGTGAGTATAGGAATGAGAGTACCAAATCCCCGGATGTACACGTGGTTTTGTTTGTTACACAAAGTAGTATAGAGTACTGAATAGTGTGCATTACCTGATTGGCTGAATTCAGGTATGTAATTTTTTTCATTTTAAAGTAAAAATATTAATGTTTGAAATAAATGATGGAATGTAAGAATATTACAGAAAATATAGAAATATCAGGGGAGATTGTAGGAGTGGGGGTTGAAATTTTTTGCAGAGTGTCATTTACTGCCGATCGCTATAAGTTGTAAACAACTGCAATTTTGACCTATAAACGCCACGGGACCATATATTTTTGGGGAGTTTTTTTAGAAGCGCTTAGAATGAATTTTCAAACGGTGTTAAGGATTTGTCTGAAAGTGATATGGTAAAGTACTGAGAAGGCATAAGGTTTGTATAGAGTTCTATGGGAAAATAATTGGTACTCTTTTCCCTATAGAGACCCCAACTTTTACAATGTTTAGTGAATTGAAAGTCATGAAAAGTTATTTTTAGTTATTTATTTGAGTATTGAAGACGTGCCGAGAGAAAAAATAGTAGAAAACTTTATTAGTTTTGGGGGGATGGGGATTGTTGGGAATTGTGACCTTTGTAAAGGGGGAGGGGGGGGGGGTAGAGAAGAAAGTAGAAATTAGTATAGGATTGTGCAGTTTACATAGCCAGAGGAGGAAAGTAAGTTAATAAAGTGCATCAGATTGCTCTTATGATGAATGTTTGTATGTTTGTATAAATATATGTATGTATTATGTATGTACATGTATGTATTTTTATGTTATTGCTTTATATGTGTACATATATGAAAATGTAGGGGCTGTGACCTGGTGTTCATTTTTATTTAGTTTCTTAAACGTTTGCACTTTCGGTATCTTTTCGAATACTTTGGGTGACCCTTAAAAAGGCCTTTTTTTGGTGGTCATGTGAAAGGAGCACATTTTTTCTGTCTTGACATCTCATGCCTGGTCGTGTGGGTGGTCCTCTGGATTGCTTCTCTTGGACTGAGGGTGAGGAATTTGTAGTTATAAGTTGTTTCTTTGTTGTAGCTACACAAAGGTCTGTATTTTCCCTTTCTTACTGCCTGTTATTTCATCAGGGTGGCCCTCTGTAACCCATTTTCTGCTGCTTTCCAGTTTTTGTACTTAGAGTTACTTCCCTTAGACTTGCCAACCAGACATGCAGAATTTCAACATGATGAAATCTTAATTGTTGAGACCTTAGGTTTCTGATTTTTTTCCCTGAATTACTGGAATGACTTTAAACTTCATGTATCACATTTGACCTTTCATGTATTTACATGTAATTACATGTAATATTGTATAACATGTACCCCACCCTTGGGGGATCCATTTTTTAAATATTCAGCTTATGTAGCATTTATGTAAATTGTTAATTTTTCAGAAAACTTGAAAAATATTGCTGTATCATTAATGCTTTATGCTTAATTTGACTAACTTTACTGATTCATTTTCATTTAAGCACTGTAGAGGACTTTCATCTTTCAGCTTCCTCGGCCCTGGGAGAGGTTGGTACCTGATCCGCATGAGCATTTTCTCTATAAAAGAAGACGGAGACTCGCTATCCACCGAATGTATTTTGTTGGACAGTTTTCTGTACATCGCAGGTATATTTTTCATCTTTTCACTTTCCAGCCTATTGTTGTGTGGTACATTTTGGGGTTTAAAGTAATACTTATTGCATTTCTTGATTTTTTAAAATTGATCAGAATTCCCCTTTTCTAGGCATAAATTTCAATAATGTAGCTTATGGATAGTACTGTTTAAGACTACAGAGACTGAACTTTAATTTGTTGTCAAAAGGATTGCCTTTCTCTTGTCTAAATTAATTGTAAACAAATATAATAGGGGGCACCTGCTATTTCTCTAAGTGCCTTTCACTGGGGGGTAGTGAAACATTTCTGCACATACTTAATCAGCAGGATGGGTTAGATAAGAATCAATTAGTATATCAGAGTCTTAAATTATTTACTTCTCATAAGCATCAAAAAAATTCTGAATCAGTCTTTTTAAAAACTTTAAATTTTGCTTAATTAGCTATGATTTGTCAAATTTTGGAGCTTTTTTTGAATTGTGGGTAGAATCCACCCTTATGAAAAAATTGACACAAATGTGACTTTATATCATTTTATTAACATTAAAAAACAAAATCATGCAATTGTATAAATATTTTCTTCATGACAGTTACAACTATATCCGGGTCGGGTCACAGGAATGAAAATTATTCATTCCCTAAAACACTCCTTGCAGCAGGGAGGTGTCATTAATTAAGATGGTCACAGTTTCCAAGACACTGAAGTGACAGGCCTCAAATTTCATACATATACATTGGTAGGTATAAGGTCTTTGAAAATTACAAAATTGACTAATTCTGGGATAGGTAAATATGTGAGTATAGGAATGAGAGTACCAAATCCCCGGATGTACACGTGGTTTTGTTTGTTACACAAAGTAGTATAGAGTACTGAATAGTGTGCATTACCTGATTGGCTGAATTCAGGTATGTAATTTTTTTCATTTTAAAGTAAAAATATTAATGTTTGAAATAAATGATGGAATGTAAGAATATTACAGAAAATATAGAAATATCAGGGGAGATTGTAGGAGTGGGGGTTGAAATTTTTTGCAGAGTGTCATTTACTGCCGATCGCTATAAGTTGTAAACAACTGCAATTTTGACCTATAAACGCCACGGGACCATATATTTTTGGGGAGTTTTTTTAGAAGCGCTTAGAATGAATTTTCAAACGGTGTTAAGGATTTGTCTGAAAGTGATATGGTAAAGTACTGAGAAGGCATAAGGTTTGTATAGAGTTCTATGGGAAAATAATTGGTACTCTTTTCCCTATAGAGACCCCAACTTTTACAATGTTTAGTGAATTGAAAGTCATGAAAAGTTATTTTTAGTTATTTATTTGAGTATTGAAGACGTGCCGAGAGAAAAAATAGTAGAAAACTTTATTAGTTTTGGGGGGATGGGGATTGTTGGGAATTGTGACCTTTGTAAAGGGGGAGGGGGGGGGTAGAGAAGAAAGTAGAAATTAGTATAGGATTGTGCAGTTTACATAGCCAGAGGAGGAAAGTAAGTTAATAAAGTGCATCAGATTGCTCTTATGATGAATGTTTGTATGTTTGTATAAATATATGTATGTATTATGTATGTACATGTATGTATTTTTATGTTATTGCTTTATATGTGTACATATATGAAAATGTAGGGGCTGTGACCTGGTGTTCATTTTTATTTAGTTTCTTAAACGTTTGCACTTTCGGTATCTTTTCGAATACTTTGGGTGACCCTTAAAAAGGCCTTTTTTTGGTGGTCATGTGAAAGGAGCACATTTTTTCTGTCTTGACATCTCATGCCTGGTCGTGTGGGTGGTCCTCTGGATTGCTTCTCTTGGACTGAGGGTGAGGAATTTGTAGTTATAAGTTGTTTCTTTGTTGTAGCTACACAAAGGTCTGTATTTTCCCTTTCTTACTGCCTGTTATTTCATCAGGGTGGCCCTCTGTAACCCATTTTCTGCTGCTTTCCAGTTTTTGTACTTAGAGTTACTTCCCTTAGACTTGCCAACCAGACATGCAGAATTTCAACATGATGAAATCTTAATTGTTGAGACCTTAGGTTTCTGATTTTTTTCCCTGAATTACTGGAATGACTTTAAACTTCATGTATCACATTTGACCTTTCATGTATTTACATGTAATTACATGTAATATTGTATAACATGTACCCCACCCTTGGGGGATCCATTTTTTAAATATTCAGCTTATGTAGCATTTATGTAAATTGTTAATTTTTCAGAAAACTTGAAAAATATTGCTGTATCATTAATGCTTTATGCTTAATTTGACTAACTTTACTGATTCATTTTCATTTAAGCACTGTAGAGGACTTTCATCTTTCAGCTTCCTCGGCCCTGGGAGAGGTTGGTACCTGATCCGCATGAGCATTTTCTCTATAAAAGAAGACGGAGACTCGCTATCCACCGAATGTATTTTGTTGGACAGTTTTCTGTACATCGCAGGTATATTTTTCATCTTTTCACTTTCCAGCCTATTGTTGTGTGGTACATTTTGGGGTTTAAAGTAATACTTATTGCATTTCTTGATTTTTTAAAATTGATCAGAATTCCCCTTTTCTAGGCATAAATTTCAATAATGTAGCTTATGGATAGTACTGTTTAAGACTACAGAGACTGAACTTTAATTTGTTGTCAAAAGGATTGCCTTTCTCTTGTCTAAATTAATTGTAAACAAATATAATAGGGGGCACCTGCTATTTCTCTAAGTGCCTTTCACTGGGGGGTAGTGAAACATTTCTGCACATACTTAATCAGCAGGATGGGTTAGATAAGAATCAATTAGTATATCAGAGTCTTAAATTATTTACTTCTCATAAGCATCAAAAAAATTCTGAATCAGTCTTTTTAAAAACTTTAAATTTTGCTTAATTAGCTATGATTTGTCAAATTTTGGAGCTTTTTTTGAATTGTGGGTAGAATCCACCCTTATGAAAAAATTGACACAAATGTGACTTTATATCATTTTATTAACATTAAAAAACAAAATCATGCAATTGTATAAATATTTTCTTCATGACAGTTACAACTATATCCGGGTCGGGTCACAGGAATGAAAATTATTCATTCCCTAAAACACTCCTTGCAGCAGGGAGGTGTCATTAATTAAGATGGTCACAGTTTCCAAGACACTGAAGTGACAGGCCTCAAATTTCATACATATACATTGGTAGGTATAAGGTCTTTGAAAATTACAAAATTGACTAATTCTGGGATAGGTAAATATGTGAGTATAGGAATGAGAGTACCAAATCCCCGGATGTACACGTGGTTTTGTTTGTTACACAAAGTAGTATAGAGTACTGAATAGTGTGCATTACCTGATTGGCTGAATTCAGGTATGTAATTTTTTTCATTTTAAAGTAAAAATATTAATGTTTGAAATAAATGATGGAATGTAAGAATATTACAGAAAATATAGAAATATCAGGGGAGATTGTAGGAGTGGGGGTTGAAATTTTTTGCAGAGTGTCATTTACTGCCGATCGCTATAAGTTGTAAACAACTGCAATTTTGACCTATAAACGCCACGGGACCATATATTTTTGGGGAGTTTTTTTAGAAGCGCTTAGAATGAATTTTCAAACGGTGTTAAGGATTTGTCTGAAAGTGATATGGTAAAGTACTGAGAAGGCATAAGGTTTGTATAGAGTTCTATGGGAAAATAATTGGTACTCTTTTCCCTATAGAGACCCCAACTTTTACAATGTTTAGTGAATTGAAAGTCATGAAAAGTTATTTTTAGTTATTTATTTGAGTATTGAAGACGTGCCGAGAGAAAAAATAGTAGAAAACTTTATTAGTTTTGGGGGGATGGGGATTGTTGGGAATTGTGACCTTTGTAAAGGGGGAGGGGGGGGGGGTAGAGAAGAAAGTAGAAATTAGTATAGGATTGTGCAGTTTACATAGCCAGAGGAGGAAAGTAAGTTAATAAAGTGCATCAGATTGCTCTTATGATGAATGTTTGTATGTTTGTATAAATATATGTATGTATTATGTATGTACATGTATGTATTTTTATGTTATTGCTTTATATGTGTACATATATGAAAATGTAGGGGCTGTGACCTGGTGTTCATTTTTATTTAGTTTTTTAAACGTTTGCACTTTCGGTATCTTTTCGAATACTTTGGGTGACCCTTAAAAAGGCCTTTTTTTGGTGGTCATGTGAAAGGAGCACATTTTTTCTGTCTTGACATCTCATGCCTGGTCGTGTGGGTGGTCCTCTGGATTGCTTCTCTTGGACTGAGGGTGAGGAATTTGTAGTTATAAGTTGTTTCTTTGTTGTAGCTACACAAAGGTCTGTATTTTCCCTTTCTTACTGCCTGTTATTTCATCAGGGTGGCCCTCTGTAACCCATTTTCTGCTGCTTTCCAGTTTTTGTACTTAGAGTTACTTCCCTTAGACTTGCCAACCAGACATGCAGAATTTCAACATGATGAAATCTTAATTGTTGAGACCTTAGGTTTCTGATTTTTTTCCCTGAATTACTGGAATGACTTTAAACTTCATGTATCACATTTGACCTTTCATGTATTTACATGTAATTACATGTAATATTGTATAACATGTACCCCACCCTTGGGGGATCCATTTTTTAAATATTCAGCTTATGTAGCATTTATGTAAATTGTTAATTTTTCAGAAAACTTGAAAAATATTGCTGTATCATTAATGCTTTATGCTTAATTTGACTAACTTTACTGATTCATTTTCATTTAAGCACTGTAGAGGACTTTCATCTTTCAGCTTCCTCGGCCCTGGGAGAGGTTGGTACCTGATCCGCATGAGCATTTTCTCTATAAAAGAAGACGGAGACTCGCTATCCACCGAATGTATTTTGTTGGACAGTTTTCTGTACATCGCAGGTATATTTTTCATCTTTTCACTTTCCAGCCTATTGTTGTGTGGTACATTTTGGGGTTTAAAGTAATACTTATTGCATTTCTTGATTTTTTAAAATTGATCAGAATTCCCCTTTTCTAGGCATAAATTTCAATAATGTAGCTTATGGATAGTACTGTTTAAGACTACAGAGACTGAACTTTAATTTGTTGTCAAAAGGATTGCCTTTCTCTTGTCTAAATTAATTGTAAACAAATATAATAGGGGGCACCTGCTATTTCTCTAAGTGCCTTTCACTGGGGGGTAGTGAAACATTTCTGCACATACTTAATCAGCAGGATGGGTTAGATAAGAATCAATTAGTATATCAGAGTCTTAAATTATTTACTTCTCATAAGCATCAAAAAAATTCTGAATCAGTCTTTTTAAAAACTTTAAATTTTGCTTAATTAGCTATGATTTGTCAAATTTTGGAGCTTTTTTTGAATTGTGGGTAGAATCCACCCTTATGAAAAAATTGACACAAATGTGACTTTATATCATTTTATTAACATTAAAAAACAAAATCATGCAATTGTATAAATATTTTCTTCATGACAGTTACAACTATATCCGGGTCGGGTCACAGGAATGAAAATTATTCATTCCCTAAAACACTCCTTGCAGCAGGGAGGTGTCATTAATTAAGATGGTCACAGTTTCCAAGACACTGAAGTGACAGGCCTCAAATTTCATACATATACATTGGTAGGTATAAGGTCTTTGAAAATTACAAAATTGACTAATTCTGGGATAGGTAAATATGTGAGTATAGGAATGAGAGTACCAAATCCCCGGATGTACACGTGGTTTTGTTTGTTACACAAAGTAGTATAGAGTACTGAATAGTGTGCATTACCTGATTGGCTGAATTCAGGTATGTAATTTTTTTCATTTTAAAGTAAAAATATTAATGTTTGAAATAAATGATGGAATGTAAGAATATTACAGAAAATATAGAAATATCAGGGGAGATTGTAGGAGTGGGGGTTGAAATTTTTTGCAGAGTGTCATTTACTGCCGATCGCTATAAGTTGTAAACAACTGCAATTTTGACCTATAAACGCCACGGGACCATATATTTTTGGGGAGTTTTTTTAGAAGCGCTTAGAATGAATTTTCAAACGGTGTTAAGGATTTGTCTGAAAGTGATATGGTAAAGTACTGAGAAGGCATAAGGTTTGTATAGAGTTCTATGGGAAAATAATTGGTACTCTTTTCCCTATAGAGACCCCAACTTTTACAATGTTTAGTGAATTGAAAGTCATGAAAAGTTATTTTTAGTTATTTATTTGAGTATTGAAGACGTGCCGAGAGAAAAAATAGTAGAAAACTTTATTAGTTTTGGGGGGATGGGGATTGTTGGGAATTGTGACCTTTGTAAAGGGGGAGGGGGGGGGTAGAGAAGAAAGTAGAAATTAGTATAGGATTGTGCAGTTTACATAGCCAGAGGAGGAAAGTAAGTTAATAAAGTGCATCAGATTGCTCTTATGATGAATGTTTGTATGTTTGTATAAATATATGTATGTATTATGTATGTACATGTATGTATTTTTATGTTATTGCTTTATATGTGTACATATATGAAAATGTAGGGGCTGTGACCTGGTGTTCATTTTTATTTAGTTTCTTAAACGTTTGCACTTTCGGTATCTTTTCGAATACTTTGGGTGACCCTTAAAAAGGCCTTTTTTTGGTGGTCATGTGAAAGGAGCACATTTTTTCTGTCTTGACATCTCATGCCTGGTCGTGTGGGTGGTCCTCTGGATTGCTTCTCTTGGACTGAGGGTGAGGAATTTGTAGTTATAAGTTGTTTCTTTGTTGTAGCTACACAAAGGTCTGTATTTTCCCTTTCTTACTGCCTGTTATTTCATCAGGGTGGCCCTCTGTAACCCATTTTCTGCTGCTTTCCAGTTTTTGTACTTAGAGTTACTTCCCTTAGACTTGCCAACCAGACATGCAGAATTTCAACATGATGAAATCTTAATTGTTGAGACCTTAGGTTTCTGATTTTTTTCCCTGAATTACTGGAATGACTTTAAACTTCATGTATCACATTTGACCTTTCATGTATTTACATGTAATTACATGTAATATTGTATAACATGTACCCCACCCTTGGGGGATCCATTTTTTAAATATTCAGCTTATGTAGCATTTATGTAAATTGTTAATTTTTCAGAAAACTTGAAAAATATTGCTGTATCATTAATGCTTTATGCTTAATTTGACTAACTTTACTGATTCATTTTCATTTAAGCACTGTAGAGGACTTTCATCTTTCAGCTTCCTCGGCCCTGGGAGAGGTTGGTACCTGATCCGCATGAGCATTTTCTCTATAAAAGAAGACGGAGACTCGCTATCCACCGAATGTATTTTGTTGGACAGTTTTCTGTACATCGCAGGTATATTTTTCATCTTTTCACTTTCCAGCCTATTGTTGTGTGGTACATTTTGGGGTTTAAAGTAATACTTATTGCATTTCTTGATTTTTTAAAATTGATCAGAATTCCCCTTTTCTAGGCATAAATTTCAATAATGTAGCTTATGGATAGTACTGTTTAAGACTACAGAGACTGAACTTTAATTTGTTGTCAAAAGGATTGCCTTTCTCTTGTCTAAATTAATTGTAAACAAATATAATAGGGGGCACCTGCTATTTCTCTAAGTGCCTTTCACTGGGGGGTAGTGAAACATTTCTGCACATACTTAATCAGCAGGATGGGTTAGATAAGAATCAATTAGTATATCAGAGTCTTAAATTATTTACTTCTCATAAGCATCAAAAAAATTCTGAATCAGTCTTTTTAAAAACTTTAAATTTTGCTTAATTAGCTATGATTTGTCAAATTTTGGAGCTTTTTTTGAATTGTGGGTAGAATCCACCCTTATGAAAAAATTGACACAAATGTGACTTTATATCATTTTATTAACATTAAAAAACAAAATCATGCAATTGTATAAATATTTTCTTCATGACAGTTACAACTATATCCGGGTCGGGTCACAGGAATGAAAATTATTCATTCCCTAAAACACTCCTTGCAGCAGGGAGGTGTCATTAATTAAGATGGTCACAGTTTCCAAGACACTGAAGTGACAGGCCTCAAATTTCATACATATACATTGGTAGGTATAAGGTCTTTGAAAATTACAAAATTGACTAATTCTGGGATAGGTAAATATGTGAGTATAGGAATGAGAGTACCAAATCCCCGGATGTACACGTGGTTTTGTTTGTTACACAAAGTAGTATAGAGTACTGAATAGTGTGCATTACCTGATTGGCTGAATTCAGGTATGTAATTTTTTTCATTTTAAAGTAAAAATATTAATGTTTGAAATAAATGATGGAATGTAAGAATATTACAGAAAATATAGAAATATCAGGGGAGATTGTAGGAGTGGGGGTTGAAATTTTTTGCAGAGTGTCATTTACTGCCGATCGCTATAAGTTGTAAACAACTGCAATTTTGACCTATAAACGCCACGGGACCATATATTTTTGGGGAGTTTTTTTAGAAGCGCTTAGAATGAATTTTCAAACGGTGTTAAGGATTTGTCTGAAAGTGATATGGTAAAGTACTGAGAAGGCATAAGGTTTGTATAGAGTTCTATGGGAAAATAATTGGTACTCTTTTCCCTATAGAGACCCCAACTTTTACAATGTTTAGTGAATTGAAAGTCATGAAAAGTTATTTTTAGTTATTTATTTGAGTATTGAAGACGTGCCGAGAGAAAAAATAGTAGAAAACTTTATTAGTTTTGGGGGGATGGGGATTGTTGGGAATTGTGACCTTTGTAAAGGGGGAGGGGGGGGGGGTAGAGAAGAAAGTAGAAATTAGTATAGGATTGTGCAGTTTACATAGCCAGAGGAGGAAAGTAAGTTAATAAAGTGCATCAGATTGCTCTTATGATGAATGTTTGTATGTTTGTATAAATATATGTATGTATTATGTATGTACATGTATGTATTTTTATGTTATTGCTTTATATGTGTACATATATGAAAATGTAGGGGCTGTGACCTGGTGTTCATTTTTATTTAGTTTCTTAAACGTTTGCACTTTCGGTATCTTTTCGAATACTTTGGGTGACCCTTAAAAAGGCCTTTTTTTGGTGGTCATGTGAAAGGAGCACATTTTTTCTGTCTTGACATCTCATGCCTGGTCGTGTGGGTGGTCCTCTGGATTGCTTCTCTTGGACTGAGGGTGAGGAATTTGTAGTTATAAGTTGTTTCTTTGTTGTAGCTACACAAAGGTCTGTATTTTCCCTTTCTTACTGCCTGTTATTTCATCAGGGTGGCCCTCTGTAACCCATTTTCTGCTGCTTTCCAGTTTTTGTACTTAGAGTTACTTCCCTTAGACTTGCCAACCAGACATGCAGAATTTCAACATGATGAAATCTTAATTGTTGAGACCTTAGGTTTCTGATTTTTTTCCCTGAATTACTGGAATGACTTTAAACTTCATGTATCACATTTGACCTTTCATGTATTTACATGTAATTACATGTAATATTGTATAACATGTACCCCACCCTTGGGGGATCCATTTTTTAAATATTCAGCTTATGTAGCATTTATGTAAATTGTTAATTTTTCAGAAAACTTGAAAAATATTGCTGTATCATTAATGCTTTATGCTTAATTTGACTAACTTTACTGATTCATTTTCATTTAAGCACTGTAGAGGACTTTCATCTTTCAGCTTCCTCGGCCCTGGGAGAGGTTGGTACCTGATCCGCATGAGCATTTTCTCTATAAAAGAAGACGGAGACTCGCTATCCACCGAATGTATTTTGTTGGACAGTTTTCTGTACATCGCAGGTATATTTTTCATCTTTTCACTTTCCAGCCTATTGTTGTGTGGTACATTTTGGGGTTTAAAGTAATACTTATTGCATTTCTTGATTTTTTAAAATTGATCAGAATTCCCCTTTTCTAGGCATAAATTTCAATAATGTAGCTTATGGATAGTACTGTTTAAGACTACAGAGACTGAACTTTAATTTGTTGTCAAAAGGATTGCCTTTCTCTTGTCTAAATTAATTGTAAACAAATATAATAGGGGGCACCTGCTATTTCTCTAAGTGCCTTTCACTGGGGGGTAGTGAAACATTTCTGCACATACTTAATCAGCAGGATGGGTTAGATAAGAATCAATTAGTATATCAGAGTCTTAAATTATTTACTTCTCATAAGCATCAAAAAAATTCTGAATCAGTCTTTTTAAAAACTTTAAATTTTGCTTAATTAGCTATGATTTGTCAAATTTTGGAGCTTTTTTTGAATTGTGGGTAGAATCCACCCTTATGAAAAAATTGACACAAATGTGACTTTATATCATTTTATTAACATTAAAAAACAAAATCATGCAATTGTATAAATATTTTCTTCATGACAGTTACAACTATATCCGGGTCGGGTCACAGGAATGAAAATTATTCATTCCCTAAAACACTCCTTGCAGCAGGGAGGTGTCATTAATTAAGATGGTCACAGTTTCCAAGACACTGAAGTGACAGGCCTCAAATTTCATACATATACATTGGTAGGTATAAGGTCTTTGAAAATTACAAAATTGACTAATTCTGGGATAGGTAAATATGTGAGTATAGGAATGAGAGTACCAAATCCCCGGATGTACACGTGGTTTTGTTTGTTACACAAAGTAGTATAGAGTACTGAATAGTGTGCATTACCTGATTGGCTGAATTCAGGTATGTAATTTTTTTCATTTTAAAGTAAAAATATTAATGTTTGAAATAAATGATGGAATGTAAGAATATTACAGAAAATATAGAAATATCAGGGGAGATTGTAGGAGTGGGGGTTGAAATTTTTTGCAGAGTGTCATTTACTGCCGATCGCTATAAGTTGTAAACAACTGCAATTTTGACCTATAAACGCCACGGGACCATATATTTTTGGGGAGTTTTTTTAGAAGCGCTTAGAATGAATTTTCAAACGGTGTTAAGGATTTGTCTGAAAGTGATATGGTAAAGTACTGAGAAGGCATAAGGTTTGTATAGAGTTCTATGGGAAAATAATTGGTACTCTTTTCCCTATAGAGACCCCAACTTTTACAATGTTTAGTGAATTGAAAGTCATGAAAAGTTATTTTTAGTTATTTATTTGAGTATTGAAGACGTGCCGAGAGAAAAAATAGTAGAAAACTTTATTAGTTTTGGGGGGATGGGGATTGTTGGGAATTGTGACCTTTGTAAAGGGGGAGGGGGGGGGGGTAGAGAAGAAAGTAGAAATTAGTATAGGATTGTGCAGTTTACATAGCCAGAGGAGGAAAGTAAGTTAATAAAGTGCATCAGATTGCTCTTATGATGAATGTTTGTATGTTTGTATAAATATATGTATGTATTATGTATGTACATGTATGTATTTTTATGTTATTGCTTTATATGTGTACATATATGAAAATGTAGGGGCTGTGACCTGGTGTTCATTTTTATTTAGTTTCTTAAACGTTTGCACTTTCGGTATCTTTTCGAATACTTTGGGTGACCCTTAAAAAGGCCTTTTTTTGGTGGTCATGTGAAAGGAGCACATTTTTTCTGTCTTGACATCTCATGCCTGGTCGTGTGGGTGGTCCTCTGGATTGCTTCTCTTGGACTGAGGGTGAGGAATTTGTAGTTATAAGTTGTTTCTTTGTTGTAGCTACACAAAGGTCTGTATTTTCCCTTTCTTACTGCCTGTTATTTCATCAGGGTGGCCCTCTGTAACCCATTTTCTGCTGCTTTCCAGTTTTTGTACTTAGAGTTACTTCCCTTAGACTTGCCAACCAGACATGCAGAATTTCAACATGATGAAATCTTAATTGTTGAGACCTTAGGTTTCTGATTTTTTTCCCTGAATTACTGGAATGACTTTAAACTTCATGTATCACATTTGACCTTTCATGTATTTACATGTAATTACATGTAATATTGTATAACATGTACCCCACCCTTGGGGGATCCATTTTTTAAATATTCAGCTTATGTAGCATTTATGTAAATTGTTAATTTTTCAGAAAACTTGAAAAATATTGCTGTATCATTAATGCTTTATGCTTAATTTGACTAACTTTACTGATTCATTTTCATTTAAGCACTGTAGAGGACTTTCATCTTTCAGCTTCCTCGGCCCTGGGAGAGGTTGGTACCTGATCCGCATGAGCATTTTCTCTATAAAAGAAGACGGAGACTCGCTATCCACCGAATGTATTTTGTTGGACAGTTTTCTGTACATCGCAGGTATATTTTTCATCTTTTCACTTTCCAGCCTATTGTTGTGTGGTACATTTTGGGGTTTAAAGTAATACTTATTGCATTTCTTGATTTTTTAAAATTGATCAGAATTCCCCTTTTCTAGGCATAAATTTCAATAATGTAGCTTATGGATAGTACTGTTTAAGACTACAGAGACTGAACTTTAATTTGTTGTCAAAAGGATTGCCTTTCTCTTGTCTAAATTAATTGTAAACAAATATAATAGGGGGCACCTGCTATTTCTCTAAGTGCCTTTCACTGGGGGGTAGTGAAACATTTCTGCACATACTTAATCAGCAGGATGGGTTAGATAAGAATCAATTAGTATATCAGAGTCTTAAATTATTTACTTCTCATAAGCATCAAAAAAATTCTGAATCAGTCTTTTTAAAAACTTTAAATTTTGCTTAATTAGCTATGATTTGTCAAATTTTGGAGCTTTTTTTGAATTGTGGGTAGAATCCACCCTTATGAAAAAATTGACACAAATGTGACTTTATATCATTTTATTAACATTAAAAAACAAAATCATGCAATTGTATAAATATTTTCTTCATGACAGTTACAACTATATCCGGGTCGGGTCACAGGAATGAAAATTATTCATTCCCTAAAACACTCCTTGCAGCAGGGAGGTGTCATTAATTAAGATGGTCACAGTTTCCAAGACACTGAAGTGACAGGCCTCAAATTTCATACATATACATTGGTAGGTATAAGGTCTTTGAAAATTACAAAATTGACTAATTCTGGGATAGGTAAATATGTGAGTATAGGAATGAGAGTACCAAATCCCCGGATGTACACGTGGTTTTGTTTGTTACACAAAGTAGTATAGAGTACTGAATAGTGTGCATTACCTGATTGGCTGAATTCAGGTATGTAATTTTTTTCATTTTAAAGTAAAAATATTAATGTTTGAAATAAATGATGGAATGTAAGAATATTACAGAAAATATAGAAATATCAGGGGAGATTGTAGAGTGGGGGTTGAAATTTTTTTGCAGAGTGTCATTTACTGCCGATCGCTATAAGTTGTAAACAACTGCAATTTTGACCTATAAACGCCACGGGACCATATATTTTTGGGGAGTTTTTTTAGAAGCGCTTAGAATGAATTTTCAAACGGTGTTAAGGATTTGTCTGAAAGTGAATATGGTAAAGTACTGAGAAGGCATAAGGTTTGTATAGAGTTCTATGGGAAAATAATTGGTACTCTTTTCCCTATAGAGACCCCAACTTTTACAATGTTTAGTGAATTGAAAGTCATGAAAAGTTATTTTTAGTTATTTATTTGAGTATTGAAGACGTGCCGAGAGAAAAAATAGTAGAAAACTTTATTAGTTTTGGGGGGATGGGGATTGTTGGGAATTGTGACCTTTGTAAAGGGGGAGGGGGGGGGGGTAGAGAAGAAAGTAGAAATTAGTATAGGATTGTGCAGTTTACATAGCCAGAGGAGGAAAGTAAGTTAATAAAAGTGCATCAGATTGCTCTTATGATGAATGTTTGTATGTTTGTATAAATATATGTATGTATTATGTATGTACATGTATGTATTTTTATGTTATTGCTTTATATGTGTACATATATGAAAATGTAGGGGGCTGTGACCTGGTGTTCATTTTTATTTAGTTTCTTAAACGTTTGCACTTTCGGTATCTTTTCGAATACTTTGGGTGACCCTTAAAAAGGCCTTTTTTTGGTGGTCATGTGAAAGGAGCACATTTTTTCTGTCTTGACATCTCATGCCTGGTCGTGTGGGTGGTCCTCTGGATTGCTTCTCTTGGACTGAGGGTGAGGAATTTGTAGTTATAAGTTGTTTCTTTGTTGTAGCTACACAAAGGTCTGTATTTTCCCTTTCTTACTGCCTGTTATTTCATCAGGGTGGCCCTCTGTAACCCATTTTCTGCTGCTTTCCAGTTTTTGTACTTAGAGTTACTTCCCTTAGACTTGCCAACCAGACATGCAGAATTTCAACATGATGAAATCTTAATTGTTGAGACCTTAGGTTTCTGATTTTTTTCCCTGAATTACTGGAATGACTTTTAAACTTCATGTATCACATTTGACCTTTCATGTATTTACATGTAATTACATGTAATATTGTATAACATGTACCCCACCCTTGGGGGATCCATTTTTTAAATATTCAGCTTATGTAGCATTTATGTAAATTGTTAATTTTTCAGAAAACTTGAAAAATATTGCTGTATCATTAATGCTTTATGCTTAATTTGACTAACTTTACTGATTCATTTTCATTTAAGCACTGTAGAGGACTTTCATCTTTCAGCTTCCTCGGCCCTGGGAGAGGTTGGTACCTGATCCGCATGAGCATTTTCTCTATAAAAGAAGACGGAGACTCGCTATCCACCGAATGTATTTTGTTGGACAGTTTTCTGTACATCGCAGGTATATTTTTCATCTTTTCACTTTCCAGCCTATTGTTGTGTGGTACATTTTGGGGTTTAAAGTAATACTTATTGCATTTCTTGATTTTTTAAAATTGATCAGAATTCCCCTTTTCTAGGCATAAATTTCAATAATGTAGCTTATGGATAGTACTGTTTAAGACTACAGAGACTGAACTTTAATTTGTTGTCAAAAGGATTGCCTTTCTCTTGTCTAAATTAATTGTAAACAAATATAATAGGGGGCACCTGCTATTTCTCTAAGTGCCTTTCACTGGGGGGTAGTGAAACATTTCTGCACATACTTAATCAGCAGGATGGGTTAGATAAGAATCAATTAGTATATCAGAGTCTTAAATTATTTACTTCTCATAAGCATCAAAAAAATTCTGAATCAGTCTTTTTAAAAACTTTAAATTTTGCTTAATTAGCTATGATTTGTCAAATTTTGGAGCTTTTTTTGAATTGTGGGTAGAATCCACCCTTATGAAAAAATTGACACAAATGTGACTTTATATCATTTTATTAACATTAAAAAACAAAATCATGCAATTGTATAAATATTTTCTTCATGACAGTTACAACTATATCCGGGTCGGGTCACAGGAATGAAAATTATTCATTCCCTAAAACACTCCTTGCAGCAGGGAGGTGTCATTAATTAAGATGGTCACAGTTTCCAAGACACTGAAGTGACAGGCCTCAAATTTCATACATATACATTGGTAGGTATAAGGTCTTTGAAAATTACAAAATTGACTAATTCTGGGATAGGTAAATATGTGAGTATAGGAATGAGAGTACCAAATCCCCGGATGTACACGTGGTTTTGTTTGTTACACAAAGTAGTATAGAGTACTGAATAGTGTGCATTACCTGATTGGCTGAATTCAGGTATGTAATTTTTTTTCATTTTAAAGTAAAAATATTAATGTTTGAAATAAATGATGGAATGTAAGAATATTACAGAAAATATAGAAATATCAGGGGAGATTGTAGGAGTGGGGGTTGAAATTTTTTGCAGAGTGTCATTTACTGCCGATCGCTATAAGTTGTAAACAACTGCAATTTTGACCTATAAACGCCACGGGACCATATATTTTTGGGGAGTTTTTTTAGAAGCGCTTAGAATGAATTTTCAAACGGTGTTAAGGATTTGTCTGAAAGTGATATGGTAAAGTACTGAGAAGGCATAAGGTTTGTATAGAGTTCTATGGGAAAATAATTGGTACTCTTTTCCCTATAGAGACCCCAACTTTTACAATGTTTAGTGAATGAAAGTCATGAAAAGTTATTTTTAGTTATTTATTTGAGTATTGAAGACGTGCCGAGAGAAAAAATAGTAGAAAAACTTTATTAGTTTTGGGGGATGGGGATTGTTGGGAATTGTGACCTTTGTAAAGGGGGAGGGGGGGGGGGGTAGAGAAGAAAGTAGAAATTAGTATAGGATTGTGCAGTTTACATAGCCAGAGGAGGAAAGTAAGTTAATAAAGTGCATCAGATTGCTCTTATGATGAATGTTTGTATGTTTGTATAAATATATGTATGTATTATGTATGTACATGTATGTATTTTTATGTTATTGCTTTATATGTGTACATATATGAAAATGTAGGGGCTGTGACCTGGTGTTCATTTTTATTTAGTTTCTTAAAACGTTTGCACTTTCGGTATCTTTTCGAATACTTTGGGTGACCCTTAAAAAGGCCTTTTTTTGGTGGTCATGTGAAAGGAGCACATTTTTTCTGTCTTGACATCTCATGCCTGGTCGTGTGGGTGGTCCTCTGGATTGCTTCTCTTGGACTGAGGGTGAGGAATTTGTAGTTATAAGTTGTTTCTTTGTTGTAGCTACACAAAGGTCTGTATTTTCCCTTTCTTACTGCCTGTTATTTCATCAGGGTGGCCCTCTGTAACCCATTTTCTGCTGCTTTCCAGTTTTTGTACTTAGAGTTACTTCCCTTAGACTTGCCAACCAGACATGCAGAATTTCAACATGATGAAATCTTAATTGTTGAGACCTTAGGTTTCTGATTTTTTTCCCTGAATTACTGGAATGACTTTAAACTTCATGTATCACATTTGACCTTTCATGTATTTACATGTAATTACATGTAATATTGTATAACATGTACCCCACCCTTGGGGGATCCATTTTTTTAAATATTCAGCTTATGTAGCATTTATGTAAATTGTTAATTTTTCAGAAAACTTGAAAAATATTGCTGTATCATTAATGCTTTATGCTTAATTTGACTAACTTTACTGATTCATTTTCATTTAAGCACTGTAGAGGACTTTCATCTTTCAGCTTCCTCGGCCCTGGGAGAGGTTGGTACCTGATCCGCATGAGCATTTTCTCTATAAAAGAAGACGGAGACTCGCTATCCACCGAATGTATTTTGTTGGACAGTTTTCTGTACATCGCAGGTATATTTTTCATCTTTTCACTTTCCAGCCTATTGTTGTGTGGTACATTTTGGGGTTTAAAGTAATACTTATTGCATTTCTTGATTTTTTAAAATTGATCAGAATTCCCCTTTTCTAGGCATAAATTTCAATAATGTAGCTTATGGATAGTACTGTTTAAGACTACAGAGACTGAACTTTAATTTGTTGTCAAAAGGATTGCCTTTCTCTTGTCTAAATTAATTGTAAACAAATATAATAGGGGGCACCTGCTATTTCTCTAAGTGCCTTTCACTGGGGGGTAGTGAAACATTTCTGCACATACTTAATCAGCAGGATGGGTTAGATAAGAATCAATTAGTATATCAGAGTCTTAAATTATTTACTTCTCATAAGCATTCAAAAAAAATTCTGAATCAGTCTTTTTAAAAACTTTAAATTTTGCTTAATTAGCTATGATTTGTCAAATTTTGGAGCTTTTTTTGAATTGTGGGTAGAATCCACCCTTATGAAAAAATTGACACAAATGTGACTTTATATCATTTTATTAACATTAAAAAACAAAATCATGCAATTGTATAAATATTTTCTTCATGACAGTTACAACTATATCCGGGTCGGGTCACAGGAATGAAAATTATTCATTCCCTAAAACACTCCTTGCAGCAGGGAGGTGTCATTAAATTAAGATGGTCACAGTTTCCAAGACACTGAAGTGACAGGCCTCAAATTTCATACATATACATTGGTAGGTATAAGGTCTTTGAAAATTACAAAAATTGACTAATTCTGGGATAGGTAAATATGTGAGTATAGGAATGAGAGTACCAAATCCCCGGATGTACACGTGGTTTTGTTTGTTACACAAAGTAGTATAGAGTACTGAATAGTGTGCATTACCTGATTGGCTGAATTCAGGTATGTAATTTTTTTCATTTTAAAGTAAAAATATTAATGTTTGAAATAAATGATGGAATGTAAGAATATTACAGAAAATATAGAAATATCAGGGGAGATTGTAGGAGTGGGGGTTGAAATTTTTTGCAGAGTGTCATTTACTGCCGATCGCTATAAGTTGTAAACAACTGCAATTTTGACCTATAAACGCCACGGGACCATATATTTTTGGGGAGTTTTTTAGAAGCGCTTAGAATGAATTTTTCAAACGGTGTTAAGGATTTGTCTGAAAGTGATATGGTAAAGTACTGAGAAGGCATAAGGTTTGTATAGAGTTCTATGGGAAAATAATTGGTACTCTTTTCCCTATAGAGACCCCAACTTTTACAATGTTTAGTGAATTGAAAGTCATGAAAAGTTATTTTTAGTTATTTATTTGAGTATTGAAGACGTGCCGAGAGAAAAAATAGTAGAAAACTTTATTAGTTTTGGGGGGATGGGGATTGTTGGGAATTGTGACCTTTGTAAAGGGGGAGGGGGGGGGGGTAGAGAAGAAAGTAGAAATTAGTATAGGATTGTGCAGTTTACATAGCCAGAGGAGGAAAGTAAGTTAATAAAGTGCATCAGATTGCTCTTATGATGAATGTTTGTATGTTTGTATAAATATATGTATGTATTATGTATGTACATGTATGTATTTTTTATGTTATTGCTTTATATGTGTACATATATGAAAATGTAGGGGCTGTGACCTGGTGTTCATTTTTATTTAGTTTCTTAAACGTTTGCACTTTCGGTATCTTTTCGAATACTTTGGGTGACCCCTTAAAAAGGCCTTTTTTTGGTGGTCATGTGAAAGGAGCACATTTTTTCTGTCTTGACATCTCATGCCTGGTCGTGTGGGTGGTCCTCTGGATTGCTTCTCTTGGACTGAGGGTGAGGAATTTGTAGTTATAAGTTGTTTCTTTGTTGTAGCTACACAAAGGTCTGTATTTTCCCTTTCTTACTGCCTGTTATTTCATCAGGGTGGCCCTCTGTAACCCATTTTCTGCTGCTTTCCAGTTTTTGTACTTAGAGTTACTTCCCTTAGACTTGCCAACCAGACATGCAGAATTTCAACATGATGAAATCTTAATTGTTGAGACCTTAGGTTTCTGATTTTTTTCCCTGAATTACTGGAATGACTTTAAACTTCATGTATCACATTTGACCTTTCATGTATTTACATGTAATTACATGTAATATTGTATAACATGTACCCCACCCTTGGGGGATCCATTTTTTAAATATTCAGCTTATGTAGCATTTATGTAAATTGTTAATTTTTCAGAAAACTTGAAAAATATTGCTGTATCATTAATGCTTTATGCTTAATTTGACTAACTTTACTGATTCATTTTCATTTAAGCACTGTAGAGGACTTTCATCTTTCAGCTTCCTCGGCCCTGGGAGAGGTTGGTACCTGATCCGCATGAGCATTTTCTCTATAAAAGAAGACGGAGACTCGCTATCCACCGAATGTATTTTGTTGGACAGTTTTTCTGTACATCGCAGGTATATTTTTCATCTTTTCACTTTCCAGCCTATTGTTGTGTGGTACATTTTGGGGTTTAAAGTAATACTTATTGCATTTCTTGATTTTTTAAAATTGATCAGAATTCCCCTTTTCTAGGCATAAATTTCAATAATGTAGCTTATGGATAGTACTGTTTAAGACTACAGAGACTGAACTTTAATTTGTTGTCAAAAGGATTGCCTTTCTCTTGTCTAAATTAATTGTAAACAAATATAATAGGGGGCACCTGCTATTTCTCTAAGTGCCTTTCACTGGGGGGTAGTGAAACATTTCTGCACATACTTAATCAGCAGGATGGGTTAGATAAGAATCAATTAGTATATCAGAGTCTTAAATTATTTACTTCTCATAAGCATCAAAAAAATTCTGAATCAGTCTTTTTAAAAACTTTAAATTTTGCTTAATTAGCTATGATTTGTCAAATTTTGGAGCTTTTTTTTGAATTGTGGGTAGAATCCACCCTTATGAAAAAAATTGACACAAATGTGACTTTATATCATTTTATTAACATTAAAAAACAAAATCATGCAATTGTATAAATATTTTCTTCATGACAGTTACAACTATATCCGGGTCGGGTCACAGGAATGAAAATTTATTCATTCCCTAAAACACTCCTTGCAGCAGGGAGGTGTCATTAATTAAGATGGTCACAGTTTCCAAGACACTGAAGTGACAGGCCTCAAATTTCATACATATACATTGGTAGGTATAAGGTCTTTGAAAATTACAAAATTGACTAATTCTGGGATAGGTAAATATGTGAGTATAGGAATGAGAGTACCAAATCCCCGGATGTACACGTGGTTTTGTTTGTTACACAAAAGTAGTATAGAGTACTGAATAGTGTGCATTACCTGATTGGCTGAATTCAGGTATGTAATTTTTTTCATTTTAAAGTAAAAATATTAATGTTTGAAATAAATGATGGAATGTAAGAATATTACAGAAAATATAGAAATATCAGGGGAGATTGTAGGAGTGGGGGTTGAAATTTTTTGCAGAGTGTCATTTACTGCCGATCGCTATAAGTTGTAAACAACTGCAATTTTTGACCTATAAACGCCACGGGACCATATATTTTTGGGGAGTTTTTTTAGAAGCGCTTAGAATGAATTTTCAAACGGTGTTAAGGATTTGTCTGAAAGTGATATGGTAAAGTACTGAGAAGGCATAAGGTTTGTATAGAGTTCTATGGGAAAATAATTGGTACTCTTTTCCCTATAGAGACCCCAACTTTTACAATGTTTAGTGAATTGAAAGTCATGAAAAGTTATTTTTAGTTATTTATTTGAGTATTGAAGACGTGCCGAGAGAAAAAATAGTAGAAAACTTTATTAGTTTTGGGGGATGGGGATTGTTGGGAATTGTGACCTTTGTAAAGGGGGAGGGGGGGGGTAGAGAAGAAAGTAGAAATTAGTATAGGATTGTGCAGTTTACATAGCCAGAGGAGGAAAGTAAGTTAATAAAGTGCATCAGATTGCTCTTATGATGAATGTTTGTATGTTTGTATAAATATATGTATGTATTATTGTATGTACATGTATGTATTTTTATGTTATTGCTTTATATGTGTACATATATGAAAATGTAGGGGCTGTGACCTGGTGTTCATTTTTATTTAGTTTCTTAAACGTTTGCACTTTCGGTTATCTTTTCGAATACTTTGGGTGACCCTTAAAAAGGCCTTTTTTTGGTGGTCATGTGAAAGGAGCACATTTTTTCTGTCTTGACATCTCATGCCTGGTCGTGTGGGTGGTCCTCTGGATTGCTTCTCTTGGACTGAGGGTGAGGAATTTGTAGTTATAAGTTTGTTTCTTTGTTGTAGCTACACAAAGGTCTGTATTTTCCCTTTCTTACTGCCTGTTATTTCATCAGGGTGGCCCTCTGTAACCCATTTTCTGCTGCTTTCCAGTTTTTGTACTTAGAGTTACTTCCCTTAGACTTGCCAACCAGACATGCAGAATTTCAACATGATGAAATCTTAATTGTTGAGACCTTAGGTTTCTGATTTTTTTCCCTGAATTACTGGAATGACTTTAAACTTCATGTATCACATTTGACCTTTCATGTATTTACATGTAATTACATGTAATATTGTATAACATGTACCCCACCCTTGGGGGATCCATTTTTTTAAATATTCAGCTTATGTAGCATTTATGTAAATTGTTAATTTTTCAGAAAACTTGAAAATATTGCTGTATCATTAATGCTTTATGCTTAATTTGACTAACTTTACTGATTCATTTTCATTTAAGCACTGTAGAGGACTTTCATCTTTCAGCTTCCTCGGCCCTGGGAGAGGTTGGTACCTGATCCGCATGAGCATTTTCTCTATAAAAGAAGACGGAGACTCGCTATCCACCGAATGTATTTTGTTGGACAGTTTTCTGTACATCGCAGGTATATTTTTCATCTTTTCACTTTCCAGCCTATTGTTGTGTGGTACATTTTGGGGTTTAAAGTAATACTTATTGCATTTTCTTGATTTTTTAAAATTGATCAGAATTCCCCTTTTCTAGGCATAAATTTCAATAATGTAGCTTATGGATAGTACTGTTTAAGACTACAGAGACTGAACTTTAATTTGTTGTCAAAAGGATTGCCTTTCTCTTGTCTAAATTAATTGTAAACAAATATAATAGGGGGCACCTGCTATTTCTCTAAGTGCCTTTCACTGGGGGTAGTGAAACATTTCTGGCACATACTTAATCAGCAGGATGGGTTAGATAAGAATCAATTAGTATATCAGAGTCTTAAATTATTTACTTCTCATAAGCATCAAAAAAATTCTGAATCAGTCTTTTTTAAAAACTTTAAATTTTGCTTAATTAGCTATGATTTGTCAAATTTTGGAGCTTTTTTTGAATTGTGGGTAGAATCCACCCTTATGAAAAAATTGACACAAATGTGACTTTATATCATTTTATTAACATTAAAAAACAAAATCATGCAATTGTATAAATATTTTCTTCATGACAGTTACAACTATATCCGGGTCGGGTCACAGGAATGAAAATTATTCATTCCCTAAAACACTCCTTGCAGCAGGGAGGTGTCATTAATTAAGATGGTCCACAGTTTCCAAGACACTGAAGTGACAGGCCTCAAATTTCATACATATACATTGGTAGGTATAAGGTCTTTGAAAATTACAAAATTGACTAATTCTGGGATAGGTAAATATGTGAGTATAGGAATGAGAGTACCAAATCCCGGATGTACACGTGGTTTTGTTTGTTACACAAAGTAGTATAGAGTACTGAATAGTGTGCATTACCTGATTGGCTGAATTCAGGTATGTAATTTTTTTCATTTTTAAAGTAAAAATATTAATGTTTGAAATAAATGATGGAATGTAAGAATATTACAGAAAATATAGAAATATCAGGGGAGATTGTAGGAGTGGGGGTTGAATTTTTTGCAGAGTGTCATTTACTGCCGATCGCCTATAAGTTGTAAACAACTGCAATTTTTGACCTATAAACGCCACGGGACCATATATTTTTGGGGAGTTTTTTTAGAAGCGCTTAGAATGAATTTTCAAACGGTGTTAAGGATTTGTCTGAAAGTGATATGGTAAAGTACTGAGAAGGCATAAGGTTTGTATAGAGTTCTATGGGAAAATAATTGGTACTCTTTTCCCTATAGAGACCCCAACTTTTACAATGTTTAGTGAATTGAAAGTCATGAAAAGTTATTTTTAGTTATTTATTTGAGTATTGAAGACGTGCCGAGAGAAAAAAATAGTAGAAAACTTTATTAGTTTTGGGGGGATGGGGATTGTTGGGAATTGTGACCTTTGTAAAGGGGGAGGGGGGGGGGTAGAGAAGAAAGTAGAAATTAGTATAGGATTGTGCAGTTTACATAGCCAGAGGAGGAAAGTAAGTTAATAAAGTGCATCAGATTGCTCTTATGATGAATGTTTGTATGTTTGTATAAATATATGTATGTATTATGTATGTACATGTATGTATTTTTATGTTATTGCTTTATATGTGTACATATATGAAAATGTAGGGGCTGTGACCTGGTGTTCATTTTTATTTAGTTTCTTAAACGTTTGCACTTTCGGTATCTTTTCGAATACTTTGGGTGACCCTTAAAAAGGCCTTTTTTTGGTGGTCATGTGAAAGGAGCACATTTTTTCTGTCTTGACATCTCATGCCTGGTCGTGTGGGTGGTCCCTCTGGATTGCTTCTCTTGGACTGAGGGTGAGGAATTTGTAGTTATAAGTTGTTTCTTTGTTGTAGCTACACAAAGGTCTGTATTTTCCCTTTCTTACTGCCTGTTATTTCATCAGGGTGGCCCTCTGTAACCCATTTTCTGCTGCTTTCCAGTTTTTGTACTTAGAGTTACTTCCCTTAGACTTGCCAACCAGACATGCAGAATTTCAACATGATGAAATCTTAATTGTTGAGACCTTAGGTTTCTGATTTTTTTCCCTGAATTACTGGAATGACTTTAAACTTCATGTATCACATTTGACCTTTTCATGTATTTACATGTAATTACATGTAATATTGTATAACATGTACCCCACCCTTGGGGGATCCATTTTTTAAATATTCAGCTTATGTAGCATTTATGTAAATTGTTAATTTTTCAGAAAACTTGAAAAATATTGCTGTATCATTAATGCTTTATGCTTAATTTGACTAACTTTACTGATTCATTTCATTTAAGCACTGTAGAGGACTTTCATCTTTCAGCTTCCTCGGCCCTGGGAGAGGTTGGTACCTGATCCGCATGAGCATTTTCTCTATAAAAGAAGACGGAGACTCGCTATCCACCGAATGTATTTTGTTGGACAGTTTTCTGTACATCGCAGGTATATTTTTCATCTTTTCACTTTCCAGCCTATTGTTGTGTGGTACATTTTGGGGTTTAAAGTAATACTTATTGCATTTCTTGATTTTTTAAAATTGATCAGAATTCCCCTTTTCTAGGCATAAATTTCAATAATGTAGCTTATGGATAGTACTGTTTAAGACTACAGAGACTGAACTTTAATTTGTTGTCAAAAGGATTGCCTTTCTCTTGTCTAAATTAATTGTTAAACAAATATAATAGGGGGCACCTGCTATTTCTCTAAGTGCCTTTCACTGGGGGGGTAGTGAAACATTTCTGCACATACTTAATCAGCAGGATGGGTTAGATAAGAATCA
>NW_026890037.1:0-5000 GCF_033153115.1 Saccostrea echinata
CTAGATGAACATTGTCACATTTTATTGAAACATAATTAATGGGATTGGGCACAGGTTTTATCAACTTAGATTGTCCTCTCCAACACAAACAAAATGACATATACATATACACGTGATGTACAACCAACAAATGTACAATACAAAAAAGTGCAGGGAAATAAGAAAGGAAGGGAATAGGAGTGCAAGGGAAGAAGAAAGGGGTTGTAAAGGATACTGAATGGTTACACTGGCTATTCATAAAAATCTTTTCGATTTTTTTAAATATACTTATGTACGGCTTTAACAATGTTGATATTTAGGTTCTTTGGTATTTAAATACATGTACAATGAAATATGTTCCAATCATGTAAATGAAAGTACCAAAAAAAAAAGTGGATGCTTTATTATCAGAATTCATTGAACGTACCAATGGTCACAATTTTATGTGTTAAAGTTTACTCTGAATGAAAAAAAACGAAAACAACTTCCCTTATTTCGGAGTGTTTACGAGATAAATATAGCTTAATTCAGGAGATGAAATGCTTAAAAATCTCGCCGATGAGGTTATGTTTTGCTTTTTGGCATGGGGTATTCTAATGAAATGTGGCGAGAACATTCAGAAAGTGAAAACGGGGTTCAAATTTATAAAATGTTGAGATCGTCCATTTTAAGTTTGTTTTTAATTCTTCAATTAGTCTAGTTGGATAGCTTTTAGACACTTATTCCATTATGTTGTACAATGAGTTAGTCTAACTGGATAAAATATGCGTTTCTTATTCCATTATAAAGTACTATGAGTTTGCTCATGTACATATATGTACAGTGATGATTTTGAATAATTGTTTAATATTTATCCAAGTAGATTAATTCATATTACTGTATAATGGAATAAGTGACTAACATTTATCCAACTAGACTAAGGCCAACTTTAAAATAATGTTTGTTTGCCCTCTCCCGATTCAGGATGAGAAAATTGAGTCAGTAGGTAGGTGAGAATTTTTTTTTCAAAGAAAATTTCAAAAACAATGCTGAATTTTCAAAATCTATTTTCCGGAATGCATAAAAAAATAATTGCTTCATGGAGTTTTAAAAAAAAGTTTTCAGTCGGGCCATTTTTGGCCAGTCGGTCGGGAGAGGACAACCAAACATTTTTTAAATTATATTTAGACTATGGTTTCAAAAAGGCAGAATTTGATTAAATTTCTAAATATATACATGCCTGCTAATTATCATGGTAAACGTCAGCTAGACAAGCGTTTTTGTTAAAGAAACAAAACAAAAAATCCCATGCCCTTTGGAAGAAACAATTTCCATTGCACAACAGTGAACTAAATCTGACAATTATTACATTTGTTTTATATAACTTCTTGTGCCAAATGTTATTAAAAGCTAGTTTTTCTGATACATGTATTTCACATTTTTTTTTTTTTTAAAAATTCCTCTCCTGAACAATGAAATGACGAAATTTTGATAAATCTTGAACAAAACCCATCTTTGAATTACTTAAAATAAATTTAAAAATTTCAGAAAAGACAATACGAAAGCCTTTCCAAAAGGGAGTATATGCAAGTTTTTAAGATTACAAAAATGAAGTGAATCATTTGAATATTTTCGAATTCCCAAGAGCAACTAATATAACGAAATCCATGCTGCATGCAAGGTAATTTTTTCTTTCGTAATAGAAAAAAAAAAACTCTGAGTCGCTTAACTTTGCACAATTCATTCTGACAAAACCGCATCAAGGAATCTTTATTTTGATTTAATACACGCGTTTAATTTCACCAGGAAAATAATCAAAAATATTTTAGTTATTCACATATACATTTTCAGATTTTTCATAACCATTTTTCCTATTTTGTTTGAAAATAAGCAAAATAATTTTTACTTAACTTATACAACAACTAATAAGTATATTACATGTATATTTTCATATCAGGTCTGGTGCTAATGCAAAAAAATTATGTAGCCTTGAGCCCACAAGAAGAAGAAGACAAAACTCCAGAAAATTAGACATCGAAACGTACAATATATTGATCCCCCCTTTTTTTTTAAAGATGAACAAATCGGTCATGTTTAAGGCCTCTTAACAAGACAACTCCCTTGTAGTTGAGATTTTTATAGCTTATGTTCGTCAGCAAAATGAGCGCAAACAAGATATCCCCTCAAGTCTTACAGCAGGTAATTATCTACAGACTTGTATATCCTGCACATAAAATCTATCAGGACAAAAACCTCCGAAAAAGGGGGGGGGTGCAAAAATTAGACTTAAAACAGGTAACAGACTAGGAATATTAAAAAGAATTTCAGTCGAGATTTTTTTTTTGATATGTAAGATTAAAAATAGTAGGAAAAAAAAGAAATATTGTAAATCACGTTATTTGCGATGAGTCTGACGAGACTTAATGAGATTTTTTTAACTTGACACCGTCTGCCTGAAAGAATCGGAAGCATCGCAATGAATTATATATTTGATATATTTCCAATCTGCTAGTCTGCTGTCTTATAAAACTTTAATTATTTCCTGTATCTAGTTTCTTTAAATGATAAAGACAAAAATTTAAATACATCTGATTATAAATTCAAGCCGGGACATAAATGTCTCGAGTTATTAATAAGACATCGTCTGACACGGCGCCAATAGAGGTCGCGCGATCATATTTATTTGAAGACCACTGCGCCTGGGGACACTCCAGCTTAAAATAACGAAGTGTAAATAATTAGATATCAGTTAAACCTTTACGTCGTTAACATTTGATATTTTTATGAATTACATAATACAATTGCTCTATTGAAGCAATCTCGAATTTCCTCGACACTAGGTGGCGCTGTACGGAAAGTCTGGCATGCAGACCAATCTTTTTGACTGTGGTCTCAACTTGATTTTGACGTACAAAACCATCTCTTTTTTTTCAAACTGCAGCAACTGATTTTACTGTCTGAGTATAAGCCAAGGTAAATCAATATAAAAGTAAACTGTGAAATCACGTATTTTCATGGGGTGTTATTTTTTGTTGTTTTCATGGAATGAAGATTCATATCATTAGTGTCCCCCGCTTTTGCGAAAGCGAGGGACATTAAATCTCATTCGTCTGTCAGTCTGTCACAAAAACTTTAACCTTGGTTATAACTTTCAAATGAGAAGAGATAGGGCTTTCATATTTCACATGAACATTACCTGTGACAAGACCTTTCCAAATATACTATGACTTTTGAGCCGTGACCTTGACCTGAATGTTTGACCTATTTTAAAAAATTTTAACATTACTATAAATTGGTCATAACTTTTTGAAAGAGTAAAGATAGGACTTTCATAATACACATGTATATTACCTGTGAAAAGGCCTTCATAATTAAAATATACAATGATTTTTGACCCCGTGACCTTGATCTTGATCTTGAGGTTTGACCTATTTTTCAAAAATGTTATCCTCGCTTATATACTTTTTAAATTTTTTTTTCAAAAAATTTATCTTTACCTTTGATTGAGAAAAGATAGGGCTTTCATATTTGACATGTACATTACCTGTGACAAGATCGATGTTTCTGGGCATGCTATGATTTTTGACCCCGTGACAATGACCTTCATGTTTGACCTAATTTTTAAAGATTTTAACCTTGGCGATTACTTTTTACTGACATATAATGGAGCGTTAATATTTGACAAGTACATTACCTGTGTCAAAAAGTTTTTGAATGTGCTATGATATTTGACCCCGTGACCTTGACTTTCAAGTTCGACCTAATTTTTTAAACAATTTATTACTGTTGCTAACTTTTGAAGAAGCGAAGATAGGGCATTCATATTTGACATGCATTGTTACCTGTGACAAGCATTTCCAAATGTTCTATGATTAGTAACCCCATGACCTTGAAGTTTCATGTAATTTTCAAAAAAAATAAACATTGCTGATAACTTTTTATTGAGAGAAGATATAACATTTACATTTGACACTGCCTGTCTCAAGACCTTTCCGATTGCATACTCTGGTTTTTTATATTATTTTTCACATGTGCATAATTTGTGAGAAGACCTTTCGAATTGTATTATATTTGACCTCATGACCTTGATCTTGAAGTTTCATGTAGTTTGGAGAAGCTATAATCTTTGCCATAACTTTATTAATTCAATAATTTATGTCTTTTTGTATGCTGCATAGACAATACAGGACACACAAACAAAAAGTTACAGTATGCCATAAATAATGGCATCCCATACACCGAAAGCGGGGGACCACAATTCTTTGAATTTGCCTGTGAAATATTAAAATATATGTCTATCAACCACGAAATCATATTTCCACGAATCAATATTTTATTCCTCAGTTCACGAAACTCTGACCTCATGAAAATAAATGATTGAACAGAATAAAAATTACAAATCAATTTCTTTTATCATCACCATACATTTTCCTGGGTTATCAATAAACAAGTACACGTGTACCACTGATATGATCGACATTAATAATAAAATTTACGTAATAAAAAATTACTGTAATTATATACTTAAATTAGTCATTGCTCTTGATGAAGTATTCGGTTTTATGAAGTATTTTAATTCCTCTATTTACAGATTCGAGTAGATTCAAGTGCTGCTTGTGATTGGCAGACAAGGACCACTTGGGAACACTTGTTAAATACATGTACTTCAGGATTCATTTTTACCATATGTAGTAAAAATCAGAAATTACTTTGACTCTTTATAATACAGAAACATGACTACATTTTCCAGCTTCTTTTATTTAAAAAAGAAAAGAACACGTTAATTAGATTCTAATTTAACAGATGATTACATGGATGTGAATCTTTTTCCATTAAAATTTTAACAATTCTCATCCTATATAGTTCAGTCACTACTCCGTTCTTAGGTATTTCGAATCAATATTGAACTATTGGTCATATATATTGGGGGAAAATGCTCAGTGATTCAATCGATAAAAAACATTGATAGGAACTTAAAATGTCAGGACTAGGTTTTGTTATACAATGAAATCAGTAGAAAAACCAGGCCATATTTTCTTTCC
>NW_026890037.1:10000-16619 GCF_033153115.1 Saccostrea echinata
AAAATTTGAATGAAAAAAGGACTGATTTTTTTTACGTGTACACTGTTATATCATATTGTGTATGAATCACATGTGTCAATATAAAGACGTCTTTCTCATAAATACCCGGTATATACAACGTGCACTTCTACATTCTAATAATTTATCATATTTACATTTATTCTCTACCATTTATTCAAGTTTAAATTTCTTTTAAGATAAAGTAACTAAAGGTAAAAACAATACTCGTTTTGTTGCGCTGTTTATTAAACACAAGTGTAGTCTTCAATTTCGTCCAAAAATGCAGTATATTGGTATGTTCAAGCTCACCATTTTGCACTCGTTTGTATGTGATATAACAAAGTCTATATTTTTTTTTTCATAGTAACATCTCTTTCTTTTACAGTTCTTCCAGTATTTGTGCATTCTTCTTCTTTTTTATTACCCCGGTGGTTTATAAATATTTGACAAAATGAGATTTCTTTTAATGATCAACATTTTTTGATGAGGCTGTTTTATATAATTAGAATCACCTCCCCCTTCTTTGTAGCCAAAATAATTAGGGAAATCTTTTCCGGCGACATCAAAATGAATTCACCGAAAAAAAACTTGCGAAACGCTAGTTAATTGCTAGCCGTATAATTAGCTTTGAAAATAGTGTTGACTTGTGCATTATTGCACTTTTCCGCGGCAAAGAAAGTACGTATACTCTTGCATAAAATGAACATAAATGTAGGTTTTCAGTCCAGCTAGCGATTAATGAGAGCAACACTGTTCTCATATTTTGCAGTATATTAAATGTATGCTTTAAACCTTTAAAAAACTTCTTTAGACTATGACGTATAGTGTAGACATTGAAAATCAAATCCTACATATACATATATTTACATTTCCAAATATTTTTCCTTAAGATTCTCTGCAAATTTGAAAAAGTTCATGATCTCATGAACTACCTTGGGATGAGTAAGAATATTTCCATTGTGACATAATTGAAGTCAATAAATAGTGCAAACTTTTTATGCCCCTGGATCGAAAGATCCCGGGGGTATATTGTTTTTGTCCTGTCTGTCTGTTTGTCTGTTTATCTGTTTGTCTGTCTGTTGTCAACTTTAACCTTGCCCATAACTTTTGATTGGTTGGAGCTATGACTTTCATATTTCACATGTGTATTCCTTGTGACAAGACCTTTCTTTAGGTACCATCATATTTGACCTTTTGACCTTGGAGTTTGACCCACTTTTGCAAAATTTTATGAGACTTTAACCTTGGCCATAACTTCTGAACAGTTGGTGCTTGAGGTTTCAAACTTCACATGTGTATTCTTTGTGACAAGGCCTTCCTTTGGATACCAACAACTTTGACCTTTTGACCTTGACCTTGGAGTTTGACCTACTTTCGAAAAACTTTAACCTTGGCCTTAACTTTTGAACGGTTAGAGCTAGGGCTTTCGTACTTCACATATGTAATCCTTATGACAAGACCTTCCTTTGGATACCAACCACTTTGATCTTTTGACCTTGGAGTTTGACCTACTTTTGAAAAACTTTAACCTTGGCCATAACTTTTGAATGGTTGATGCTAGGGCTTTCATACTTCACATATGTAATCCTTGTGACATCACCTTCCTTTGAATACCAACCACTTTGACCCTTTACCTTGACATAGGTGTTTGACCTACTTTTGAAAAACTTTAACTTTGGCCATAATTTTTGAATGGTTGGTGCTAGGGCTTTCATACTTCACATATGTAATCCTTGTGACAAGACCTTCCTTTGGATACCAACCACTTTGACCTTTTGATCTTCACATAGGAGTTTGACCTACTTTCGAAAAACTTTAACCTTGGCCATAACTTTTGAAAGGTTGGTGCTAGGGCTTTCATACTTTACATATATCTAATCCTTGTGACAAGACCTTCCTTTGGATACCAACAACTTTGACTTTGACCTTGATGTTTTACTTACTTTAAAAAAACTTTAACCTTCGCCATAACTTTTTAACAGTTGCAGTTAGGGCTTTCAAATTTAACATTTTTTATCTTTTGGCCTGGATTTTGACTTGCATTTGAGAAACTTTAACCTTCGCCATAAGCTGCCATACGGGGGCATCAGTGTTTCACAAACACATCTTGTTTGTTTCAAAAATGATAGTTAAATGACAAGAATATGTTGCAAGTCATCAGAAAAATAATGTAAATATAAGATATGAATTTAATTTTTGAGAATTCATGAGGTACATGAACTACAACGCTTCACGCCTGCATATTTATCATGAAGCGCTAACGCGCTTCATGAAATATGCCGGCGTGAAGCGTCGTAGTTCATGTCCTCATGAATTCTCAAAAATTAAATTCATTTCTTAAGTATACATGCATTTTAGCGATTTTTGTAGTTCCTGTAAAATGAATTAAAAATAATTTTCCCCTCGATCTTTTGATCGGGATCGTAAACAGAACCCAAAATGTACGATATTCGTAAGAAATGACATTACTTTTCTTGTCAAGCTTTTGATGCTGTTAATAAAAGGTACCATCGAGGATCATCCCCTTTCGACCGGTCACAACCGCCTGACATTTTTTACGAAAAACGTCAGTCAACATTCGACTTAACTATAAAATGTATTTGTTAACAAAGTTATTATATAGGCCATAGAAATTGTGAGATTGTTGATATCCTTGTATCATCAACTTATTTGTCAATAGCTTGCCTCGTCGTTTAGAATTTGCTCGTACGTAGAACATGCCTATCGAATCCACTGGGAGACATAAACTCCATTTGTAGGTGATATATTGTAGGTATATTTTTATTATAGATAAGGGAATTTGACAATAAAAAAAATGAAGACATCAAGTTGTCATAAAGTTTTGTTTTTAGGTTGTTACCATTAATGTCTTTCTTTAGTAAAACTTCCAAATATGAAACATATGTAATGTGTCAGACTTGCGGTGTCTTTTATTTCGAGTTGAAAGGAATATGAGGAAAAAACGTAGCATGTAAAATAATTGATAAAGACTCGTCTTTTCATGTAGAAATTTTTGAATAAATTCTGATTCATGTGAATTCCAATAGATTATTGGAAAAATTGATTTCTAAAAACGACATGGATATTGTCAATCAGAAAGTCAAGCATCTTTTCAATATCTACTTCAGAGTACTTGTGTTGAATCAGAATGTTTTTAACAAAATAATTTTCTGTAAATTTACATTGGTAAATGCGCATCTGATGCATCAAAAGTGGTACCGTATATGATTTACATTGGTAGTAATGCTTGTCTCATTATGATATGTTTGAATTCTGTGAAAATTTTATAAGGACGTACAATATGCTGATTAATTTAACAAACCCACTAAGAGACATTATGTACTTTAAACATGTATTAGTTAAAAAAAATACATGTACATGTAAAAGGTGTATGAAATAATATGTAACTGAGGACCCAGTGAAATCACTTGGAACTCACTTATTTATTTCAGGCAATTTTATTTTATGCAATAAGATTTAAGTCATGTAACAGTGAACATGCGATTGCTTTCTCTACATTTATCAACTTTACATTATATTTTGTAAAATATGCCAACCTTTTCATGATTTCGGAGATATTCTTAATCACTTAAATGCAAGTGTATATTAACCATGTTCCTAAATATTTGATAAAGATGTAATTAAGTTTTTGATGCATAATGAAAATTTTGTGATCAAGATTTTATTTGTTGCTCAGCAATGTTCATGCTTCATTTTAAGACATAATTACATCATACAAAATCTTGTCAACGTGTATTTTCATAAATTGTTATGCTCTTGAAATAAACATGCACAGTTTTGCTTTTTATTTTTTATTTTCGGAGAAAAGGTTCAAGGGTCAGCCATGAATAATATCTAAGGATCATAAATTCAAGGAAAATCCCTTATGTTTTTTTTAACCATTTCATACATGCTTTAACTTGTAATTATTCTATCCTCATTGCTTGAAAACGAGATTTACATGAACGGATCGAGGTGATGTGTAAATTTAAAACGCCCAATGGCATCTACACCGACAGCTTCCCGGACCGTTTTGATTTGAATTATACAGTGTCATGTCGTATATTTTTGTAATGAAAATAAACATTGTGCTTAGCAAAAAGAATTCATAAAAATTTAACTATACTCATACTTATTGCAGGGGCGGATCCATTATTTTTTCCCCCAGGCGGTTGGGCTGGGGTTTGCTTTCTACATCAGCTGTAACAAATGTTAGATCCAGAAAATGTTTGACAAGCCCCCCCCCCCCCTCCCAAAAAAACCTTTAATAACTTGACAACACCTGAAAATCCTATTTCGAAGGAAAGTTTCCCTTGGTAAATTTATCCTCCTTTCTCCTTACCATTTTCACAAGGGTTCCGTGTTTCCCTGGAGTCCAAGGTCATTTTTTCGTCTTTTTTACATTGAATTTTTAATAATTCTGAAACTGTTAGGGATCCCTAACTACCTCCAGGGTCCGGGGCCATAAAACTTAGATGAGATGACTTTTGATCTCGGTCTCACTTTTATAAGAGGAATATATAGTGGGGCTGAATCAAAAGTGAGCTCATCGAAGTTTTATTGCCCTAGGGCCTGATCCACACATGTATTAAGTATACTCAGTAACAAACAAATAAAAACAATACAATTTGGAAAGAAAATTAAATATTTGTCGTCGAAAATATGTTCCTATATTGATTAAAATGTTTGGACATTTACAAGTAGTGAATATCTTATAAGTAGGAGGACCCATGCATCTTCTAAAAAAAAAATCAGTTAGGGCTTCCCCCAACTGTTTATGATTAAGAACAATATTCTAGTAATTTGAAATATATAAATAAAAAAATTATTCTTTTAAAATGAATTGATTATTCATTTATCTTCTGATTTGAATAAGTTTTTTTTCTGCTAAGGTTCGTCTTTCGCACAGAAAATCTATTGTACTCTTAGAATACCAGTCGGGTTACAAATCGTCAATATATGAAGTTTTTCCTAATACATGTAAAGGATTTTTCAAAGTTAGGTTCCTGTGTTTGTGAATGGCAAAAACACATTTTTCGATTGAGATTTGCATTTTTGTCAGTTAATCAAAGTAAGACGGATAAGCATTGTATCCAATAGGACAAATTATCCCAATTATATCTCAGGAAAATCGATATTTAACCTTATTTATCTGTCCCTCTACCTTGACGTACTTAAAGTAAAAGTCAGTTAAATGATGCTGTTTTATCTCGCATTATATTTCACGTTAATTGATCGATCAGGCTCAAAAAGAATGAACAAGCATACAAAGCTATGGTTCTGACTGCTGAAATAGCAAAATGTATGAGTGGTTCCCTTAAAAAAAAGATATTTTAATGCAAATTAATACATGCATGACAATTTGATGCTAATCGCAGGAAGTGAGTACATTTAAACTATTAAACAACCTTCTGCCATATCGTTTTACACTTCCTGCAAAGAGGATATAAACCAAAGGAAAAATATACTTCTTAATATTACCTAGGCTATATGAAATTTCCAATCTAACAATATTCATTGACTGGGGAAAAAATTCCTTTCCAGAGAATTTCGGGCCGGTCTAAAAATTCATTGTATAGTCTAGGATTCAAACGTAGTTATGAAAAAATAAGTAGACGAGGAATTTATAGAACTATATTTCGGTGTATGCCTGAATTCATTATAGATTTGTATTCTTTTGACTGAGAATTTTCTGTTTAATGAAAAGGAGATGGGTGAACAATGTGTGCAGAATGCCTATATCTTCAGATATATAAAAATCATATTCAATTTGTGAATTTAGTATTTAGAGAGAAGTTCTTATTGAAATTTATGAAATTATGATGAACAAAACTTTTCTGAGGAAAATTTCTCGGCAAAAATTATTCTGTTATTTAAAAAATAATGTGGTATTTGTGGGGTCCGAACTCATAGCAATAAAAATCCTGAATATCATTTTCCGTTGAGACTAATACGCTAACCACTACGTTACACAACTCCTGATGAATAGTGGCATTTAAATCATTTTTTTTAAATGACCCTTAACTTAATGGACAAGTACATTGTATTTCTCAGAAATATGCGAATGTTGTGTCATGAAAGGGTATTTTTAAGGTATAGTGGGTCTTTGCTCCATGTTTTTGTAAATCAAAAATTGTATATTTTTAGGCAAACTCTGACGATAAACTTTATAACAAATGAAGCGAAGACCCACTCATATCGAAAAATTGTGTTAGAGTAGCCGTAAATGATCCTTTTTGCTCTCTTTAGTGTGTGCATGCTATTTCATGGGCAAAAAATTTCAATCTTTGTGAGATATTTGCAAATTATGGAGATTTTACATAAATTATACTTTAATGTTAGAGGAAATATCAAATAAAGTTTTGTTATAATTGAGATTTATTATTTACCTTTTTCACACTATAGGCATTTCGCTCCCCTTGTTCACCCATATTCTTTTTCGCCCCGTTTTATTTCCGCCACTCATCGTCAAAGGGCAAATTCAAAACATGGCTAAATCACCAGACTACGTTTTTTTTCAAACGCAACTGGGTAAATTTAAAACAAGGCGAAATCGTTTGTAAGTGTAAAAGGGCGAGTTTAACTCATGCGAAAATAGTCTTGTACAGATATATGGTAT
>NW_026890038.1:0-22030 GCF_033153115.1 Saccostrea echinata
TTATGGATTGTACTGTTTAAGACTACAGAGACTGAACTTTAATTTCTTATCAAAAGGATTGCCTTTCTCTTGTTTAAATTAATTGTAAACAAATATAATAGGGGGCACCTGCTATTTCTCTAAGTGCCTTTCACTGGGGGGTGGTGAAACATTTCTGCACATACTTAATCAGCAGGATGGGTTAGATAAGAATCAATTAGTATATCAGAGTCTTAAATTATTTACTTCTCATAAGCATCAAAAAAATCTGAATCAGTCTTTTTAAAAAACTTTAAATTTTGCTTTATTAGCTATGATTTGTCAAATTTTGCAGCTTTTTTTAAATTCTGGGTAGAATCCACCCTTATGAAAAAATTGACACAAATGTGACTTTATATCATTTTATTAACATCAAAAAACAAAATCATGCAATTGTATAAATATTTTATTCATTACAATCACAACTATATCCAGGTCGGATCACAGGAATGAAAGTTATTCATTCCCTAGAACACTACTTGCAGCAGGGAGGTGTCATTAATTTAGATGGTCACAGTTTTCAGGACACTGAAGTGACAGGCCTCAAATTTCATACATATACATTGGTAGGTATAAGGTCTTTGAAAATTAAAAAATTGACTAATTCTGGGATAGGTAAATATGTAAGTATAGGAATGAGAGCACCAAATCCCCGGATGTACACGGGGTTTTGTTTGTTATGGAAAGTAGTATAGAGTACTGAATAGTGTGTGTTACCTGATTGGCTGAATTCAGGTATGTAATTATTTTCATTTTAAAGTAAAAATATTAATGTTTGAAATAAATGATGGAATGTAGGAATATTACAGAAAATATAGAAATACCAGGGGAGATTGTAGGAGTGGGGGTTGATATTTTTGGCAGAGTGACATTTACTGCCGATCGCTATAAGTTGTAAACAACTGCAATTTTGACCTATAAACGCCATGGGACCCTATATTTTTTTCGGGCTTTTTTATAAGCGCTTAGAATAAAGTTTCAAATGGTGCCAAGGATTTGTCTGAAATTGAATTAGTAGAGTACTGAGAGGGCAAAAGGTTTGTATAGAGTTCTATGGGAAAATAATTAGTGGTCTTTTCCCTATAGAGACCCAATTTTTGCAATGTTAAGTGAATTGAAAGTCATGAAAAGTTATTTTTAGCTATTTATTTGAGTATTGAAGACATACCGAGAGAAAAAATAGCAAAAAACTTCAGTAGTTTTTGGGGGGTGGGGATTGAGGGGAATTGTGTCCTTTGTAAAAGGGAGGGGGGGGTAGAGAAGAAAGTAGAGATTGGTATAGGATTGTGCAGTTTACATAGCCAGAGGAGGAAAGTAAGTTAAGAAAGTGCATCAGATTGCTCTTATGATGAATGTTTGTATGTATGTATAAATATATGTACGTATTATGTATGTACATGTATGTATTTTTATGTTATTGCTTTATATGTGTATATATATGGAAGTGTAGGGGCTGTGACCTGGTGTTTATTTTTATTTAGTTTCTTACACGTTTGCACTTTCGGTATCTTTTCGAATACTTTTGTTGACCCTTAAAAGGGCCTTTTTTTTGGTGGTCATGTGAAAGGAGCACATTTTTCTGTCTTGACATCTCATGTCTGGTATTGTATGTGATCCTCTGGATTGCTTCCCTTGGACTTCAGGGTGAGGTATTTGTAGTTAAGTTGTTTCTTTGTTGTAGCTACACAAATGTCTGTATTTTCCCTTTCTTGCAGCCTCGTTTTTCATCAGGGTGGCCCTCTGTAACTCATTTTCTGCTGCTTTCCAGTTTTTGTACTTAGAGTTACTTCCCTTAGACTTGCTAAACAGACATGCAGAATTTCAACATGATGAAATCTTTATTGCTGGGACCTTAGGCTTCTGATTTTTTTTCATGAATTACTGGAATGGCTTTAAACTGCATGTATCACATTTGACCTTTCATGTATTTACATGTAATTACATGTAATATTGTATAACATGTACCCCACCCTTGGGGGATCCATTTTTTAAATAATCAACTGATGTAGCATTTATGTAAATTGTTAATTTTTCAGAAAACTTGAAAAATATTGCTGTTTCATTATTGCTTTGTGCTTAATTTGACTAACTTTACTGATTCATTTTCATTTAAGCACTGTAGAGGACTTTCATCTTTCAGCTTCCTCGGCCCCGGGAGAGGTCGGTACCTGATCCGCATGAGCATTTTCTCTATAAAAGAAGAAGATGAAGACTCGCTATCCACCTGATGTATTTTGCTGGACATTTTTCTGTACATTGCAGGTAAATTTTTCATCTTTTCACTTTCCAGCCTATTATTGTGTTGTACATTTTGGTGTTTGAAGTAATACTTATTGCATTTCTTGATTTTTTAAAATTGATCTGAATTCCCCTTTTCCAGGCATAAATTTCAATAATGTAACTTATGGATTGTACTGTTTAAGACTACAGAGACTGAACTTTAATTTCTTATCAAAAGGATTGCCTTTCTCTTGTTTAAATTAATTGTAAACAAATATAATAGGGGGCACCTGCTATTTCTCTAAGTGCCTTTCACTGGGGGGTGGTGAAACATTTCTGCACATACTTAATCAGCAGGATGGGTTAGATAAGAATCAATTAGTATATCAGAGTCTTAAATTATTTACTTCTCATAAGCATCAAAAAAATTCTGAATCAGTCTTTTTAAAAAACTTTAAATTTTGCTTTATTAGCTATGATTTGTCAAATTTTGCAGCTTTTTTTAAATTCTGGGTAGAATCCACCCTTATGAAAAAATTGACACAAATGTGACTTTATATCATTTTATTAACATCAAAAAACAAAATCATGCAATTGTATAAATATTTTATTCATTACAATCACAACTATATCCAGGTCGGATCACAGGAATGAAAGTTATTCATTCCCTAGAACACTACTTGCAGCAGGGAGGTGTCATTAATTTAGATGGTCACAGTTTTCAGGACACTGAAGTGACAGGCCTCAAATTTCATACATATACATTGGTAGGTATAAGGTCTTTGAAAATTAAAAAATTGACTAATTCTGGGATAGGTAAATATGTAAGTATAGGAATGAGAGCACCAAATCCCCGGATGTACACGGGGTTTTGTTTGTTATGGAAAGTAGTATAGAGTACTGAATAGTGTGTGTTACCTGATTGGCTGAATTCAGGTATGTAATTATTTTCATTTTAAAGTAAAAATATTAATGTTTGAAATAAATGATGGAATGTAGGAATATTACAGAAAATATAGAAATACCAGGGGAGATTGTAGGAGTGGGGGTTGATATTTTTGGCAGAGTGACATTTACTGCCGATCGCTATAAGTTGTAAACAACTGCAATTTTGACCTATAAACGCCATGGGACCCTATATTTTTTTCGGGCTTTTTTATAAGCGCTTAGAATAAAGTTTCAAATGGTGCCAAGGATTTGTCTGAAATTGAATTAGTAGAGTACTGAGAGGGCAAAAGGTTTGTATAGAGTTCTATGGGAAAATAATTAGTGGTCTTTTCCCTATAGAGACCCCAATTTTTGCAATGTTAAGTGAATTGAAAGTCATGAAAAGTTATTTTTAGCTATTTATTTGAGTATTGAAGACATACCGAGAGAAAAAATAGCAAAAAACTTCAGTAGTTTTTGGGGGGTGGGGATTGAGGGGAATTGTGTCCTTTGTAAAAGGGAGGGGGGGGGGGGTAGAGAAGAAAGTAGAGATTGGTATAGGATTGTGCAGTTTACATAGCCAGAGGAGGAAAGTAAGTTAAGAAAGTGCATCAGATTGCTCTTATGATGAATGTTTGTATGTATGTATAAATATATGTACGTATTATGTATGTACATGTATGTATTTTTATGTTATTGCTTTATATGTGTATATATATGGAAGTGTAGGGGCTGTGACCTGGTGTTTATTTTTATTTAGTTTCTTACACGTTTGCACTTTCGGTATCTTTTCGAATACTTTTGTTGACCCTTAAAAGGGCCTTTTTTTTGGTGGTCATGTGAAAGGAGCACATTTTTCTGTCTTGACATCTCATGTCTGGTATTGTATGTGATCCTCTGGATTGCTTCCCTTGGACTTCAGGGTGAGGTATTTGTAGTTAAGTTGTTTCTTTGTTGTAGCTACACAAATGTCTGTATTTTCCCTTTCTTGCAGCCTCGTTTTTCATCAGGGTGGCCCTCTGTAACTCATTTTCTGCTGCTTTCCAGTTTTTGTACTTAGAGTTACTTCCCTTAGACTTGCTAAACAGACATGCAGAATTTCAACATGATGAAATCTTTATTGCTGGGACCTTAGGCTTCTGATTTTTTTTCATGAATTACTGGAATGGCTTTAAACTGCATGTATCACATTTGACCTTTCATGTATTTACATGTAATTACATGTAATATTGTATAACATGTACCCCACCCTTGGGGGATCCATTTTTTAAATAATCAACTGATGTAGCATTTATGTAAATTGTTAATTTTTCAGAAAACTTGAAAAATATTGCTGTTTCATTATTGCTTTGTGCTTAATTTGACTAACTTTACTGATTCATTTTCATTTAAGCACTGTAGAGGACTTTCATCTTTCAGCTTCCTCGGCCCCGGGAGAGGTCGGTACCTGATCCGCATGAGCATTTTCTCTATAAAAGAAGAAGATGAAGACTCGCTATCCACCTGATGTATTTTGCTGGACATTTTTCTGTACATTGCAGGTAAATTTTTCATCTTTTCACTTTCCAGCCTATTATTGTGTTGTACATTTTGGTGTTTGAAGTAATACTTATTGCATTTCTTGATTTTTTAAAATTGATCTGAATTCCCCTTTTCCAGGCATAAATTTCAATAATGTAACTTATGGATTGTACTGTTTAAGACTACAGAGACTGAACTTTAATTTCTTATCAAAAGGATTGCCTTTCTCTTGTTTAAATTAATTGTAAACAAATATAATAGGGGGCACCTGCTATTTCTCTAAGTGCCTTTCACTGGGGGGTGGTGAAACATTTCTGCACATACTTAATCAGCAGGATGGGTTAGATAAGAATCAATTAGTATATCAGAGTCTTAAATTATTTACTTCTCATAAGCATCAAAAAAATTCTGAATCAGTCTTTTTAAAAAACTTTAAATTTTGCTTTATTAGCTATGATTTGTCAAATTTTGCAGCTTTTTTTAAATTCTGGGTAGAATCCACCCTTATGAAAAAATTGACACAAATGTGACTTTATATCATTTTATTAACATCAAAAAACAAAATCATGCAATTGTATAAATATTTTATTCATTACAATCACAACTATATCCAGGTCGGATCACAGGAATGAAAGTTATTCATTCCCTAGAACACTACTTGCAGCAGGGAGGTGTCATTAATTTAGATGGTCACAGTTTTCAGGACACTGAAGTGACAGGCCTCAAATTTCATACATATACATTGGTAGGTATAAGGTCTTTGAAAATTAAAAAATTGACTAATTCTGGGATAGGTAAATATGTAAGTATAGGAATGAGAGCACCAAATCCCCGGATGTACACGGGGTTTTGTTTGTTATGGAAAGTAGTATAGAGTACTGAATAGTGTGTGTTACCTGATTGGCTGAATTCAGGTATGTAATTATTTTCATTTTAAAGTAAAAATATTAATGTTTGAAATAAATGATGGAATGTAGGAATATTACAGAAAATATAGAAATACCAGGGGAGATTGTAGGAGTGGGGGTTGATATTTTTGGCAGAGTGACATTTACTGCCGATCGCTATAAGTTGTAAACAACTGCAATTTTGACCTATAAACGCCATGGGACCCTATATTTTTTTCGGGCTTTTTTATAAGCGCTTAGAATAAAGTTTCAAATGGTGCCAAGGATTTGTCTGAAATTGAATTAGTAGAGTACTGAGAGGGCAAAAGGTTTGTATAGAGTTCTATGGGAAAATAATTAGTGGTCTTTTCCCTATAGAGACCCCAATTTTTGCAATGTTAAGTGAATTGAAAGTCATGAAAAGTTATTTTTAGCTATTTATTTGAGTATTGAAGACATACCGAGAGAAAAAATAGCAAAAAACTTCAGTAGTTTTTGGGGGGTGGGGATTGAGGGGAATTGTGTCCTTTGTAAAAGGGGGGGGGGGGGGGGTAGAGAAGAAAGTAGAGATTGGTATAGGATTGTGCAGTTTACATAGCCAGAGGAGGAAAGTAAGTTAAGAAAGTGCATCAGATTGCTCTTATGATGAATGTTTGTATGTATGTATAAATATATGTACGTATTATGTATGTACATGTATGTATTTTTATGTTATTGCTTTATATGTGTATATATATGGAAGTGTAGGGGCTGTGACCTGGTGTTTATTTTTATTTAGTTTCTTACACGTTTGCACTTTCGGTATCTTTTCGAATACTTTTGTTGACCCTTAAAAGGGCCTTTTTTTTGGTGGTCATGTGAAAGGAGCACATTTTTCTGTCTTGACATCTCATGTCTGGTATTGTATGTGATCCTCTGGATTGCTTCCCTTGGACTTCAGGGTGAGGTATTTGTAGTTAAGTTGTTTCTTTGTTGTAGCTACACAAATGTCTGTATTTTCCCTTTCTTGCAGCCTCGTTTTTCATCAGGGTGGCCCTCTGTAACTCATTTTCTGCTGCTTTCCAGTTTTTGTACTTAGAGTTACTTCCCTTAGACTTGCTAAACAGACATGCAGAATTTCAACATGATGAAATCTTTATTGCTGGGACCTTAGGCTTCTGATTTTTTTTCATGAATTACTGGAATGGCTTTAAACTGCATGTATCACATTTGACCTTTCATGTATTTACATGTAATTACATGTAATATTGTATAACATGTACCCCACCCTTGGGGGATCCATTTTTTAAATAATCAACTGATGTAGCATTTATGTAAATTGTTAATTTTTCAGAAAACTTGAAAAATATTGCTGTTTCATTATTGCTTTGTGCTTAATTTGACTAACTTTACTGATTCATTTTCATTTAAGCACTGTAGAGGACTTTCATCTTTCAGCTTCCTCGGCCCCGGGAGAGGTCGGTACCTGATCCGCATGAGCATTTTCTCTATAAAAGAAGAAGATGAAGACTCGCTATCCACCTGATGTATTTTGCTGGACATTTTTCTGTACATTGCAGGTAAATTTTTCATCTTTTCACTTTCCAGCCTATTATTGTGTTGTACATTTTGGTGTTTGAAGTAATACTTATTGCATTTCTTGATTTTTTAAAATTGATCTGAATTCCCCTTTTCCAGGCATAAATTTCAATAATGTAACTTATGGATTGTACTGTTTAAGACTACAGAGACTGAACTTTAATTTCTTATCAAAAGGATTGCCTTTCTCTTGTTTAAATTAATTGTAAACAAATATAATAGGGGGCACCTGCTATTTCTCTAAGTGCCTTTCACTGGGGGGTGGTGAAACATTTCTGCACATACTTAATCAGCAGGATGGGTTAGATAAGAATCAATTAGTATATCAGAGTCTTAAATTATTTACTTCTCATAAGCATCAAAAAAATTCTGAATCAGTCTTTTTAAAAAACTTTAAATTTTGCTTTATTAGCTATGATTTGTCAAATTTTGCAGCTTTTTTTAAATTCTGGGTAGAATCCACCCTTATGAAAAAATTGACACAAATGTGACTTTATATCATTTTATTAACATCAAAAAACAAAATCATGCAATTGTATAAATATTTTATTCATTACAATCACAACTATATCCAGGTCGGATCACAGGAATGAAAGTTATTCATTCCCTAGAACACTACTTGCAGCAGGGAGGTGTCATTAATTTAGATGGTCACAGTTTTCAGGACACTGAAGTGACAGGCCTCAAATTTCATACATATACATTGGTAGGTATAAGGTCTTTGAAAATTAAAAAATTGACTAATTCTGGGATAGGTAAATATGTAAGTATAGGAATGAGAGCACCAAATCCCCGGATGTACACGGGGTTTTGTTTGTTATGGAAAGTAGTATAGAGTACTGAATAGTGTGTGTTACCTGATTGGCTGAATTCAGGTATGTAATTATTTTCATTTTAAAGTAAAAATATTAATGTTTGAAATAAATGATGGAATGTAGGAATATTACAGAAAATATAGAAATACCAGGGGAGATTGTAGGAGTGGGGGTTGATATTTTTGGCAGAGTGACATTTACTGCCGATCGCTATAAGTTGTAAACAACTGCAATTTTGACCTATAAACGCCATGGGACCCTATATTTTTTTCGGGCTTTTTTATAAGCGCTTAGAATAAAGTTTCAAATGGTGCCAAGGATTTGTCTGAAATTGAATTAGTAGAGTACTGAGAGGGCAAAAGGTTTGTATAGAGTTCTATGGGAAAATAATTAGTGGTCTTTTCCCTATAGAGACCCCAATTTTTGCAATGTTAAGTGAATTGAAAGTCATGAAAAGTTATTTTTAGCTATTTATTTGAGTATTGAAGACATACCGAGAGAAAAAATAGCAAAAAACTTCAGTAGTTTTTGGGGGGTGGGGATTGAGGGGAATTGTGTCCTTTGTAAAAGGGAGGGGGGGGGGGGTAGAGAAGAAAGTAGAGATTGGTATAGGATTGTGCAGTTTACATAGCCAGAGGAGGAAAGTAAGTTAAGAAAGTGCATCAGATTGCTCTTATGATGAATGTTTGTATGTATGTATAAATATATGTACGTATTATGTATGTACATGTATGTATTTTTATGTTATTGCTTTATATGTGTATATATATGGAAGTGTAGGGGCTGTGACCTGGTGTTTATTTTTATTTAGTTTCTTACACGTTTGCACTTTCGGTATCTTTTCGAATACTTTTGTTGACCCTTAAAAGGGCCTTTTTTTTGGTGGTCATGTGAAAGGAGCACATTTTTCTGTCTTGACATCTCATGTCTGGTATTGTATGTGATCCTCTGGATTGCTTCCCTTGGACTTCAGGGTGAGGTATTTGTAGTTAAGTTGTTTCTTTGTTGTAGCTACACAAATGTCTGTATTTTCCCTTTCTTGCAGCCTCGTTTTTCATCAGGGTGGCCCTCTGTAACTCATTTTCTGCTGCTTTCCAGTTTTTGTACTTAGAGTTACTTCCCTTAGACTTGCTAAACAGACATGCAGAATTTCAACATGATGAAATCTTTATTGCTGGGACCTTAGGCTTCTGATTTTTTTTCATGAATTACTGGAATGGCTTTAAACTGCATGTATCACATTTGACCTTTCATGTATTTACATGTAATTACATGTAATATTGTATAACATGTACCCCACCCTTGGGGGATCCATTTTTTAAATAATCAACTGATGTAGCATTTATGTAAATTGTTAATTTTTCAGAAAACTTGAAAAATATTGCTGTTTCATTATTGCTTTGTGCTTAATTTGACTAACTTTACTGATTCATTTTCATTTAAGCACTGTAGAGGACTTTCATCTTTCAGCTTCCTCGGCCCCGGGAGAGGTCGGTACCTGATCCGCATGAGCATTTTCTCTATAAAAGAAGAAGATGAAGACTCGCTATCCACCTGATGTATTTTGCTGGACATTTTTCTGTACATTGCAGGTAAATTTTTCATCTTTTCACTTTCCAGCCTATTATTGTGTTGTACATTTTGGTGTTTGAAGTAATACTTATTGCATTTCTTGATTTTTTAAAATTGATCTGAATTCCCCTTTTCCAGGCATAAATTTCAATAATGTAACTTATGGATTGTACTGTTTAAGACTACAGAGACTGAACTTTAATTTCTTATCAAAAGGATTGCCTTTCTCTTGTTTAAATTAATTGTAAACAAATATAATAGGGGGCACCTGCTATTTCTCTAAGTGCCTTTCACTGGGGGGTGGTGAAACATTTCTGCACATACTTAATCAGCAGGATGGGTTAGATAAGAATCAATTAGTATATCAGAGTCTTAAATTATTTACTTCTCATAAGCATCAAAAAAATTCTGAATCAGTCTTTTTAAAAAACTTTAAATTTTGCTTTATTAGCTATGATTTGTCAAATTTTGCAGCTTTTTTTAAATTCTGGGTAGAATCCACCCTTATGAAAAAATTGACACAAATGTGACTTTATATCATTTTATTAACATCAAAAAACAAAATCATGCAATTGTATAAATATTTTATTCATTACAATCACAACTATATCCAGGTCGGATCACAGGAATGAAAGTTATTCATTCCCTAGAACACTACTTGCAGCAGGGAGGTGTCATTAATTTAGATGGTCACAGTTTTCAGGACACTGAAGTGACAGGCCTCAAATTTCATACATATACATTGGTAGGTATAAGGTCTTTGAAAATTAAAAAATTGACTAATTCTGGGATAGGTAAATATGTAAGTATAGGAATGAGAGCACCAAATCCCCGGATGTACACGGGGTTTTGTTTGTTATGGAAAGTAGTATAGAGTACTGAATAGTGTGTGTTACCTGATTGGCTGAATTCAGGTATGTAATTATTTTCATTTTAAAGTAAAAATATTAATGTTTGAAATAAATGATGGAATGTAGGAATATTACAGAAAATATAGAAATACCAGGGGAGATTGTAGGAGTGGGGGTTGATATTTTTGGCAGAGTGACATTTACTGCCGATCGCTATAAGTTGTAAACAACTGCAATTTTGACCTATAAACGCCATGGGACCCTATATTTTTTTCGGGCTTTTTTATAAGCGCTTAGAATAAAGTTTCAAATGGTGCCAAGGATTTGTCTGAAATTGAATTAGTAGAGTACTGAGAGGGCAAAAGGTTTGTATAGAGTTCTATGGGAAAATAATTAGTGGTCTTTTCCCTATAGAGACCCCAATTTTTGCAATGTTAAGTGAATTGAAAGTCATGAAAAGTTATTTTTAGCTATTTATTTGAGTATTGAAGACATACCGAGAGAAAAAATAGCAAAAAACTTCAGTAGTTTTTGGGGGGTGGGGATTGAGGGGAATTGTGTCCTTTGTAAAAGGGAGGGGGGGGGGGGTAGAGAAGAAAGTAGAGATTGGTATAGGATTGTGCAGTTTACATAGCCAGAGGAGGAAAGTAAGTTAAGAAAGTGCATCAGATTGCTCTTATGATGAATGTTTGTATGTATGTATAAATATATGTACGTATTATGTATGTACATGTATGTATTTTTATGTTATTGCTTTATATGTGTATATATATGGAAGTGTAGGGGCTGTGACCTGGTGTTTATTTTTATTTAGTTTCTTACACGTTTGCACTTTCGGTATCTTTTCGAATACTTTTGTTGACCCTTAAAAGGGCCTTTTTTTTGGTGGTCATGTGAAAGGAGCACATTTTTCTGTCTTGACATCTCATGTCTGGTATTGTATGTGATCCTCTGGATTGCTTCCCTTGGACTTCAGGGTGAGGTATTTGTAGTTAAGTTGTTTCTTTGTTGTAGCTACACAAATGTCTGTATTTTCCCTTTCTTGCAGCCTCGTTTTTCATCAGGGTGGCCCTCTGTAACTCATTTTCTGCTGCTTTCCAGTTTTTGTACTTAGAGTTACTTCCCTTAGACTTGCTAAACAGACATGCAGAATTTCAACATGATGAAATCTTTATTGCTGGGACCTTAGGCTTCTGATTTTTTTTCATGAATTACTGGAATGGCTTTAAACTGCATGTATCACATTTGACCTTTCATGTATTTACATGTAATTACATGTAATATTGTATAACATGTACCCCACCCTTGGGGGATCCATTTTTTAAATAATCAACTGATGTAGCATTTATGTAAATTGTTAATTTTTCAGAAAACTTGAAAAATATTGCTGTTTCATTATTGCTTTGTGCTTAATTTGACTAACTTTACTGATTCATTTTCATTTAAGCACTGTAGAGGACTTTCATCTTTCAGCTTCCTCGGCCCCGGGAGAGGTCGGTACCTGATCCGCATGAGCATTTTCTCTATAAAAGAAGAAGATGAAGACTCGCTATCCACCTGATGTATTTTGCTGGACATTTTTCTGTACATTGCAGGTAAATTTTTCATCTTTTCACTTTCCAGCCTATTATTGTGTTGTACATTTTGGTGTTTGAAGTAATACTTATTGCATTTCTTGATTTTTTAAAATTGATCTGAATTCCCCTTTTCCAGGCATAAATTTCAATAATGTAACTTATGGATTGTACTGTTTAAGACTACAGAGACTGAACTTTAATTTCTTATCAAAAGGATTGCCTTTCTCTTGTTTAAATTAATTGTAAACAAATATAATAGGGGGCACCTGCTATTTCTCTAAGTGCCTTTCACTGGGGGGTGGTGAAACATTTCTGCACATACTTAATCAGCAGGATGGGTTAGATAAGAATCAATTAGTATATCAGAGTCTTAAATTATTTACTTCTCATAAGCATCAAAAAAATTCTGAATCAGTCTTTTTAAAAAACTTTAAATTTTGCTTTATTAGCTATGATTTGTCAAATTTTGCAGCTTTTTTTAAATTCTGGGTAGAATCCACCCTTATGAAAAAATTGACACAAATGTGACTTTATATCATTTTATTAACATCAAAAAACAAAATCATGCAATTGTATAAATATTTTATTCATTACAATCACAACTATATCCAGGTCGGATCACAGGAATGAAAGTTATTCATTCCCTAGAACACTACTTGCAGCAGGGAGGTGTCATTAATTTAGATGGTCACAGTTTTCAGGACACTGAAGTGACAGGCCTCAAATTTCATACATATACATTGGTAGGTATAAGGTCTTTGAAAATTAAAAAATTGACTAATTCTGGGATAGGTAAATATGTAAGTATAGGAATGAGAGCACCAAATCCCCGGATGTACACGGGGTTTTGTTTGTTATGGAAAGTAGTATAGAGTACTGAATAGTGTGTGTTACCTGATTGGCTGAATTCAGGTATGTAATTATTTTCATTTTAAAGTAAAAATATTAATGTTTGAAATAAATGATGGAATGTAGGAATATTACAGAAAATATAGAAATACCAGGGGAGATTGTAGGAGTGGGGGTTGATATTTTTGGCAGAGTGACATTTACTGCCGATCGCTATAAGTTGTAAACAACTGCAATTTTGACCTATAAACGCCATGGGACCCTATATTTTTTTCGGGCTTTTTTATAAGCGCTTAGAATAAAGTTTCAAATGGTGCCAAGGATTTGTCTGAAATTGAATTAGTAGAGTACTGAGAGGGCAAAAGGTTTGTATAGAGTTCTATGGGAAAATAATTAGTGGTCTTTTCCCTATAGAGACCCCAATTTTTGCAATGTTAAGTGAATTGAAAGTCATGAAAAGTTATTTTTAGCTATTTATTTGAGTATTGAAGACATACCGAGAGAAAAAATAGCAAAAAACTTCAGTAGTTTTTGGGGGGTGGGGATTGAGGGGAATTGTGTCCTTTGTAAAAGGGAGGGGGGGGGGGTAGAGAAGAAAGTAGAGATTGGTATAGGATTGTGCAGTTTACATAGCCAGAGGAGGAAAGTAAGTTAAGAAAGTGCATCAGATTGCTCTTATGATGAATGTTTGTATGTATGTATAAATATATGTACGTATTATGTATGTACATGTATGTATTTTTATGTTATTGCTTTATATGTGTATATATATGGAAGTGTAGGGGCTGTGACCTGGTGTTTATTTTTATTTAGTTTCTTACACGTTTGCACTTTCGGTATCTTTTCGAATACTTTTGTTGACCCTTAAAAGGGCCTTTTTTTGGTGGTCATGTGAAAGGAGCACATTTTTCTGTCTTGACATCTCATGTCTGGTATTGTATGTGATCCTCTGGATTGCTTCCCTTGGACTTCAGGGTGAGGTATTTGTAGTTAAGTTGTTTCTTTGTTGTAGCTACACAAATGTCTGTATTTTCCCTTTCTTGCAGCCTCGTTTTTCATCAGGGTGGCCCTCTGTAACTCATTTTCTGCTGCTTTCCAGTTTTTGTACTTAGAGTTACTTCCCTTAGACTTGCTAAACAGACATGCAGAATTTCAACATGATGAAATCTTTATTGCTGGGACCTTAGGCTTCTGATTTTTTTTCATGAATTACTGGAATGGCTTTAAACTGCATGTATCACATTTGACCTTTCATGTATTTACATGTAATTACATGTAATATTGTATAACATGTACCCCACCCTTGGGGGATCCATTTTTTAAATAATCAACTGATGTAGCATTTATGTAAATTGTTAATTTTTCAGAAAACTTGAAAAATATTGCTGTTTCATTATTGCTTTGTGCTTAATTTGACTAACTTTACTGATTCATTTTCATTTAAGCACTGTAGAGGACTTTCATCTTTCAGCTTCCTCGGCCCCGGGAGAGGTCGGTACCTGATCCGCATGAGCATTTTCTCTATAAAAGAAGAAGATGAAGACTCGCTATCCACCTGATGTATTTTGCTGGACATTTTTCTGTACATTGCAGGTAAATTTTTCATCTTTTCACTTTCCAGCCTATTATTGTGTTGTACATTTTGGTGTTTGAAGTAATACTTATTGCATTTCTTGATTTTTTAAAATTGATCTGAATTCCCCTTTTCCAGGCATAAATTTCAATAATGTAACTTATGGATTGTACTGTTTAAGACTACAGAGACTGAACTTTAATTTCTTATCAAAAGGATTGCCTTTCTCTTGTTTAAATTAATTGTAAACAAATATAATAGGGGGCACCTGCTATTTCTCTAAGTGCCTTTCACTGGGGGGTGGTGAAACATTTCTGCACATACTTAATCAGCAGGATGGGTTAGATAAGAATCAATTAGTATATCAGAGTCTTAAATTATTTACTTCTCATAAGCATCAAAAAAATTCTGAATCAGTCTTTTTAAAAAACTTTAAATTTTGCTTTATTAGCTATGATTTGTCAAATTTTGCAGCTTTTTTTAAATTCTGGGTAGAATCCACCCTTATGAAAAAATTGACACAAATGTGACTTTATATCATTTTATTAACATCAAAAAACAAAATCATGCAATTGTATAAATATTTTATTCATTACAATCACAACTATATCCAGGTCGGATCACAGGAATGAAAGTTATTCATTCCCTAGAACACTACTTGCAGCAGGGAGGTGTCATTAATTTAGATGGTCACAGTTTTCAGGACACTGAAGTGACAGGCCTCAAATTTCATACATATACATTGGTAGGTATAAGGTCTTTGAAAATTAAAAAATTGACTAATTCTGGGATAGGTAAATATGTAAGTATAGGAATGAGAGCACCAAATCCCCGGATGTACACGGGGTTTTGTTTGTTATGGAAAGTAGTATAGAGTACTGAATAGTGTGTGTTACCTGATTGGCTGAATTCAGGTATGTAATTATTTTCATTTTAAAGTAAAAATATTAATGTTTGAAATAAATGATGGAATGTAGGAATATTACAGAAAATATAGAAATACCAGGGGAGATTGTAGGAGTGGGGGTTGATATTTTTGGCAGAGTGACATTTACTGCCGATCGCTATAAGTTGTAAACAACTGCAATTTTGACCTATAAACGCCATGGGACCCTATATTTTTTTCGGGCTTTTTTATAAGCGCTTAGAATAAAGTTTCAAATGGTGCCAAGGATTTGTCTGAAATTGAATTAGTAGAGTACTGAGAGGGCAAAAGGTTTGTATAGAGTTCTATGGGAAAATAATTAGTGGTCTTTTCCCTATAGAGACCCCAATTTTTGCAATGTTAAGTGAATTGAAAGTCATGAAAAGTTATTTTTAGCTATTTATTTGAGTATTGAAGACATACCGAGAGAAAAAATAGCAAAAAACTTCAGTAGTTTTTGGGGGGTGGGGATTGAGGGGAATTGTGTCCTTTGTAAAAGGGAGGGGGGGGGGGGTAGAGAAGAAAGTAGAGATTGGTATAGGATTGTGCAGTTTACATAGCCAGAGGAGGAAAGTAAGTTAAGAAAGTGCATCAGATTGCTCTTATGATGAATGTTTGTATGTATGTATAAATATATGTACGTATTATGTATGTACATGTATGTATTTTTATGTTATTGCTTTATATGTGTATATATATGGAAGTGTAGGGGCTGTGACCTGGTGTTTATTTTTATTTAGTTTCTTACACGTTTGCACTTTCGGTATCTTTTCGAATACTTTTGTTGACCCTTAAAAGGGCCTTTTTTTGGTGGTCATGTGAAAGGAGCACATTTTTCTGTCTTGACATCTCATGTCTGGTATTGTATGTGATCCTCTGGATTGCTTCCCTTGGACTTCAGGGTGAGGTATTTGTAGTTAAGTTGTTTCTTTGTTGTAGCTACACAAATGTCTGTATTTTCCCTTTCTTGCAGCCTCGTTTTTCATCAGGGTGGCCCTCTGTAACTCATTTTCTGCTGCTTTCCCAGTTTTTGTACTTAGAGTTACTTCCCTTAGACTTGCTAAACAGACATGCAGAATTTCAACATGATGAAATCTTTATTGCTGGGACCTTAGGCTTCTGATTTTTTTTCATGAATTACTGGAATGGCTTTAAACTGCATGTATCACATTTGACCTTTCATGTATTTACATGTAATTACATGTAATATTGTATAACATGTACCCCACCCTTGGGGGATCCATTTTTTAAATAATCAACTGATGTAGCATTTATGTAAATTGTTAATTTTTCAGAAAACTTGAAAAATATTGCTGTTTCATTATTGCTTTGTGCTTAATTTGACTAACTTTACTGATTCATTTTCATTTAAGCACTGTAGAGGACTTTCATCTTTCAGCTTCCTCGGCCCCGGGAGAGGTCGGTACCTGATCCGCATGAGCATTTTCTCTATAAAAGAAGAAGATGAAGACTCGCTATCCACCTGATGTATTTTGCTGGACATTTTTCTGTACATTGCAGGTAAATTTTTCATCTTTTCACTTTCCAGCCTATTATTGTGTTGTACATTTTGGTGTTTGAAGTAATACTTATTGCATTTCTTGATTTTTTAAAATTGATCTGAATTCCCCTTTTCCAGGCATAAATTTCAATAATGTAACTTATGGATTGTACTGTTTAAGACTACAGAGACTGAACTTTAATTTCTTATCAAAAGGATTGCCTTTCTCTTGTTTAAATTAATTGTAAACAAATATAATAGGGGGCACCTGCTATTTCTCTAAGTGCCTTTCACTGGGGGGTGGTGAAACATTTCTGCACATACTTAATCAGCAGGATGGGTTAGATAAGAATCAATTAGTATATCAGAGTCTTAAATTATTTACTTCTCATAAGCATCAAAAAAATTCTGAATCAGTCTTTTTAAAAAACCTTAAAATTTTGCTTTATTAGCTATGATTTGTCAAATTTTGCAGCTTTTTTAAATTCTGGGTAGAATCCACCCTTATGAAAAAATTGACACAAATGTGACTTTATATCATTTTATTAACATCAAAAAACAAAATCATGCAATTGTATAAATATTTTATTCATTACAATCACAACTATATCCAGGTCGGATCACAGGAATGAAAGTTATTCATTCCCTAGAACACTACTTGCAGCAGGGAGGTGTCATTAATTTAGATGGTCACAGTTTTCAGGACACTGAAGTGACAGGCCTCAAATTTCATACATATACATTGGTAGGTATAAGGTCTTTGAAAATTAAAAAATTGACTAATTCTGGGATAGGTAAATATGTAAGTATAGGAATGAGAGCACCAAATCCCCGGATGTACACGGGGTTTTGTTTGTTATGGAAAGTAGTATAGAGTACTGAATAGTGTGTGTTACCTGATTGGCTGAATTCAGGTATGTAATTATTTTCATTTTAAAGTAAAAATATTAATGTTTGAAATAAATGATGGAATGTAGGAATATTACAGAAAATATAGAAATACCAGGGGAGATTGTAGGAGTGGGGGTTGATATTTTTGGCAGAGTGACATTTACTGCCGATCGCTATAAGTTGTAAACAACTGCAATTTTGACCTATAAACGCCATGGGACCCTATATTTTTTTCGGGCTTTTTTATAAGCGCTTAGAATAAAGTTTCAAATGGTGCCAAGGATTTGTCTGAAATTGAATTAGTAGAGTACTGAGAGGGCAAAAGGTTTGTATAGAGTTCTATGGGAAAATAATTAGTGGTCTTTTCCCTATAGAGACCCCAATTTTTGCAATGTTAAGTGAATTGAAAGTCATGAAAAGTTATTTTTAGCTATTTATTTGAGTATTGAAGACATACCGAGAGAAAAAATAGCAAAAAACTTCAGTAGTTTTTGGGGGGTGGGGATTGAGGGGAATTGTGTCCTTTGTAAAAGGGAGGGGGGGGGGGTAGAGAAGAAAGTAGAGATTGGTATAGGATTGTGCAGTTTACATAGCCAGAGGAGGAAAGTAAGTTAAGAAAGTGCATCAGATTGCTCTTATGATGAATGTTTGTATGTATGTATAAATATATGTACGTATTATGTATGTACATGTATGTATTTTTATGTTATTGCTTTATATGTGTATATATATGGAAGTGTAGGGGCTGTGACCTGGTGTTTATTTTTATTTAGTTTCTTACACGTTTGCACTTTCGGTATCTTTTCGAATACTTTTGTTGACCCTTAAAAGGGCCTTTTTTTTGGTGGTCATGTGAAAGGAGCACATTTTTCTGTCTTGACATCTCATGTCTGGTATTGTATGTGATCCTCTGGATTGCTTCCCTTGGACTTCAGGGTGAGGTATTTGTAGTTAAGTTGTTTCTTTGTTGTAGCTACACAAATGTCTGTATTTTCCCTTTCTTGCAGCCTCGTTTTTCATCAGGGTGGCCCTCTGTAACTCATTTTCTGCTGCTTTCCAGTTTTTGTACTTAGAGTTACTTCCCTTAGACTTGCTAAACAGACATGCAGAATTTCAACATGATGAAATCTTTATTGCTGGGACCTTAGGCTTCTGATTTTTTTTCATGAATTACTGGAATGGCTTTAAACTGCATGTATCACATTTGACCTTTCATGTATTTACATGTAATTACATGTAATATTGTATAACATGTACCCCACCCTTGGGGGATCCATTTTTTAAATAATCAACTGATGTAGCATTTATGTAAATTGTTAATTTTTCAGAAAACTTGAAAAATATTGCTGTTTCATTATTGCTTTGTGCTTAATTTGACTAACTTTACTGATTCATTTTCATTTAAGCACTGTAGAGGACTTTCATCTTTCAGCTTCCTCGGCCCCGGGAGAGGTCGGTACCTGATCCGCATGAGCATTTTCTCTATAAAAGAAGAAGATGAAGACTCGCTATCCACCTGATGTATTTTGCTGGACATTTTTCTGTACATTGCAGGTAAATTTTTCATCTTTTCACTTTCCAGCCTATTATTGTGTTGTACATTTTGGTGTTTGAAGTAATACTTATTGCATTTCTTGATTTTTTAAAATTGATCTGAATTCCCCTTTTCCAGGCATAAATTTCAATAATGTAACTTATGGGATTGTACTGTTTAAGACTACAGAGACTGAACTTTAATTTCTTATCAAAAGGATTGCCTTTCTCTTGTTTAAATTAATTGTAAACAAATATAATAGGGGGCACCTGCTATTTCTCTAAGTGCCTTTCACTGGGGGGTGGTGAAACATTTCTGCACATACTTAATCAGCAGGATGGGTTAGATAAGAATCAATTAGTATATCAGAGTCTTAAATTATTTACTTCTCATAAGCATCAAAAAAAATTCTGAATCAGTCTTTTTAAAAACTTTAAATTTTGCTTTATTAGCTATGATTTGTCAAATTTTGCAGCTTTTTTAAATTCTGGGTAGAATCCACCCTTATGAAAAAATTGACACAAATGTGACTTTATATCATTTTATTAACATCAAAAAACAAAATCATGCAATTGTATAAATATTTTATTCATTACAATCACAACTATATCCAGGTCGGATCACAGGAATGAAAGTTATTCATTCCCTAGAACACTACTTGCAGCAGGGAGGTGTCATTAATTTAGATGGTCACAGTTTTCAGGACACTGAAGTGACAGGCCTCAAATTTCATACATATACATTGGTAGGTATAAGGTCTTTGAAAATTAAAAAATTGACTAATTCTGGGATAGGTAAATATGTAAGTATAGGAATGAGAGCACCAAATCCCCGGATGTACACGGGGTTTTGTTTGTTATGGAAAGTAGTATAGAGTACTGAATAGTGTGTGTTACCTGATTGGCTGAATTCAGGTATGTAATTATTTTCATTTTAAAGTAAAAATATTAATGTTTGAAATAAATGATGGAATGTAGGAATATTACAGAAAATATAGAAATACCAGGGGAGATTGTAGGAGTGGGGGTTGATATTTTTGGCAGAGTGACATTTACTGCCGATCGCTATAAGTTGTAAACAACTGCAATTTTGACCTATAAACGCCATGGGACCCTATATTTTTTTCGGGCTTTTTTATAAGCGCTTAGAATAAAGTTTCAAATGGTGCCAAGGATTTGTCTGAAATTGAATTAGTAGAGTACTGAGAGGGCAAAAGGTTTGTATAGAGTTCTATGGGAAAATAATTAGTGGTCTTTTCCCTATAGAGACCCCAATTTTTGCAATGTTAAGTGAATTGAAAGTCATGAAAAGTTATTTTTAGCTATTTATTTGAGTATTGAAGACATACCGAGAGAAAAAATAGCAAAAAACTTCAGTAGTTTTTGGGGGGTGGGGATTGAGGGGAATTGTGTCCTTTGTAAAAGGGAGGGGGGGGGGGTAGAGAAGAAAGTAGAGATTGGTATAGGATTGTGCAGTTTACATAGCCAGAGGAGGAAAGTAAGTTAAGAAAGTGCATCAGATTGCTCTTATGATGAATGTTTGTATGTATGTATAAATATATGTACGTATTATGTATGTACATGTATGTATTTTTATGTTATTGCTTTATATGTGTATATATATGGAAGTGTAGGGGCTGTGACCTGGTGTTTATTTTTATTTAGTTTCTTACACGTTTGCACTTTCGGTATCTTTTCGAATACTTTTGTTGACCCTTAAAAGGGCCTTTTTTTTGGTGGTCATGTGAAAGGAGCACATTTTTCTGTCTTGACATCTCATGTCTGGTATTGTATGTGATCCTCTGGGATTGCTTCCCTTGGACTTCAGGGTGAGGTATTTGTAGTTAAGTTGTTTCTTTGTTGTAGCTACACAAATGTCTGTATTTTCCCTTTCTTGCAGCCTCGTTTTTCATCAGGGTGGCCCTCTGTAACTCATTTTCTGCTGCTTTCCAGTTTTTGTACTTAGAGTTACTTCCCTTAGACTTGCTAAACAGACATGCAGAATTTCAACATGATGAAATCTTTATTGCTGGGACCTTAGGCTTCTGATTTTTTTTCATGAATTACTGGAATGGCTTTAAACTGCATGTATCACATTTGACCTTTCATGTATTTACATGTAATTACATGTAATATTGTATAACATGTACCCCACCCTTGGGGGATCCATTTTTTAAATAATCAACTGATGTAGCATTTATGTAAATTGTTAATTTTTCAGAAAACTTGAAAAATATTGCTGTTTCATTATTGCTTTGTGCTTAATTTGACTAACTTTACTGATTCATTTTCATTTAAGCACTGTAGAGGACTTTCATCTTTCAGCTTCCTCGGCCCCGGGAGAGGTCGGTACCTGATCCGCATGAGCATTTTCTCTATAAAAGAAGAAGATGAAGACTCGCTATCCACCTGATGTATTTTGCTGGACATTTTTCTGTACATTGCAGGTAAATTTTTCATCTTTTCACTTTCCAGCCTATTATTGTGTTGTACATTTTGGTGTTTGAAGTAATACTTATTGCATTTCTTGATTTTTTAAAATTGATCTGAATTCCCCTTTTCCAGGCATAAATTTCAATAATGTAACTTATGGATTGTACTGTTTAAGACTACAGAGACTGAACTTTAATTTCTTATCAAAAGGATTGCCTTTCTCTTGTTTAAATTAATTGTAAACAAATATAATAGGGGGCACCTGCTATTTCTCTAAGTGCCTTTCACTGGGGGGTGGTGAAACATTTCTGCACATACTTAATCAGCAGGATGGGTTAGATAAGAATCAATTAGTAATA